>NW_026463823.1:0-66428 GCF_021730395.1 Mercenaria mercenaria
AATCATGCGTTTGATTTAAAAGGATTGTAAATGTATTTATATTAACCGAATAACCGCATTTCATTCAGCAATGTGAGCTTCTTTCCTTTTTCCATTTTAAGGAAGGGTATGTCTTTTTTTCAGGGATTCAGGGTAAACTTTGGTATGAATACAACAATGAAACGTATTAAAATTGTGATTTTTTTTCTGGGTGTTCAAACAGAAGCATTGTTGTGTACGAATTGTAATGTCAAAATTTTATATAATGTTGTAACCAGGCCGATGTGAATGCTGATTGTGAACATCGCTGCAATAGGTGTTTTCAGAGACTTATCAAGGTAGACAGAATGCATTAAGACAATTGGGTTATTATAACAGTAGCTTGATCTGGGATGCAGTATTCGGCTCGAGTGGATTTTGCCAGATCGGATCTCACGAGGCGCGCAAGCGCCGAGTATGATCCGACCCTGCAAAATACACGAGAGCCGAATACAAAGTACCAGATCTAGCTACTGTTATAATGACCCTTTTATCATATACCTTTACCATTTTGATTCTTGTTTTGTTCTTGAACGAAATCTTCAATGTTTATCGATATTAAATGGAACTTAGTGAAGTTTTTATGTGCGCTATTTATAGAAATGTGCCGGGTCATGCATATCAATGAAAATCAATACGGAAGGTACAATACGGAATTTAAAAGGTACAATACGGATTTTTTGTCTGTCTGTTCATATTTAATTGTGAAATACAAGCCGATTTTTTACAGAATTTATATAGGTATATGATAAAGCTGTTTATTACACTAGGCAAATCGAAAAATCTAACTCGAAGTGACTGGAGTACCGGCGTTCAATCTATGACCAGACAGCTGCTCGCAGTGGTTTTTGATAATTAGTTACCTTGTACATGGGGTCATCCGTCGATCCTGCCGTTGTCCTTAAATTATTTCAGTGTAATCTAGACAGAAAATAAGTAGAAACTAAGAATCTATATTTTAACCATTTAAGTATGTCCCTTTTCTTTAATGCTGTTCTTACAAGATTTCAGCATTGTTACTTAAACGCTTCAAGCATACTATTAACTGCGATCAAACGCATGTTCGACTCACGAGCAAATGCCGTTCGTCTCAAGGGCAAACTCCTACACGATACAGATTTGAACTTAATTTCTTTTAAATTTAAATAATTGCGATATGTTTATCACAGGTCGTATGTTTATAGACTATAGTAACGTGCATCGTGCATTAAGTCAAACTTATACTTAACCCTCACGCATGCGCCAAATTTCCAATAGTGTCATGTTGTATCGTCTGGATAAGTTTTGTCGGAATTATACTAGATCGGCATTAATATCGCCGTTCCAGTAATTAGCACTAAGATCAATGTCTCGTTGAACACGACCAACAACGAATACGTGTATATCTCAGGCAGTCATACACTGTACTTACTTTGGCGGGAAAACTACGTGCATTATATCATGGTTCTTGGACCATAATGACCGCGTGTTGCGGCGTGTAGGCTGTATACTGATTATTGTTAACAAACTGTATTTCTTCGAAATGTAATAAAATGTTCTAGAATTTAACCGAATGAAAATGAACATGAATTTCGTTTCTTTACTCGTGAGCGTTACTATAGTAGTAGCTCCGGAATGTTAGGACTTTATGACATTTTTCTTTCATAGTTCTTTAAATGGTGATTTTATATTTAATGATGTTATGTTTAATTACCAGACTGACAATGACGACTCGGTCCCTTATTCCGCCGGAAAAAAAAATGCCAGTTTAGTGCTGAGTCGGAAACAGCAAAAGCATTTTAAGGGATTAACAAGAAATGCGGCAATGCCACGAAACCAGGTTTTCAACACTTTTCATAAGAATAAACAAGAGTGCCAGAATGTCACAATATACGCCCGTCACAGCAAATTTCTTTACTCTAGCACCTGTATTTGCAGATGTAATTTTAATTTTGTGGTTGTTTATTATTGTAATTCTTTTGTTTTTCTAAGTCCACAAAAAAACTCCTTACCAGGTAGAGATACCTTAAAATACACCTAAAATTAGAAAGTAACAACTACGTTGTACCACAGAAAAGTGGTCTTGGTTTTTCCCTACGGTCAATTATAAAAAAGTTACAATATAAGTTATTTATAGTAACAACTAAGGGAAGTTAATCTTAAAAAAAAAAAAAAAAAAAAAAAAAAAAAAAAAAAAAAAAAAAAAAATACAAAAAGAAAAATTGTAAGTCCACACAGAAATCCTTACCAGGTAGAGATTGGTCAAAATACACCTCAAAATTGGATGTAACATGCATGTTGTACTACGGAAAAGTGGTCTCGATTTTTCCCTACGTCTAGTAATGAAAAAGTTACAATATAAGCTATTTATAGTAACAACAAAGGGAAGTAATTCTAAAAAGGGAACTGCGCAAGACACTTCGTCTCATGATGGTGTATAATTGTGCCAAGTTACATCAAAGTCCCTCTATGCATGAAGAAGATATGCTCCGGACAAAGTTTTCATTCTTGTATCCTTTGACCTCTAAGTGTGACCTTGACCTTAGACCTAGGGACCTGGTTCTTGTGCATGACACTCCGTCTCATGATGGTGAACAATTGTGCCAACTTTCATCAAAATCCCTCCATGCATGTAGAAGATATGCTAACCCTAACCCTAACCTAACCCTAACCCTATTTTTAGTAACAATGACCTTGACCTTGATCCCAGAAACCCCAAAATCAATCCCAAGCTACAACTTTATATAAGTTTTCTATACACCAAGTTTCATCATGATAGCTCATTCCTAAGTTAAGTTATTTACCGGAAACACTTTTTCTATTTTAAGTAACAGTGACCTTGACCTTGACTCCATAAACCCCAAAATCAATCCCAGCCTTTGTCTTGATATAAGCTACATACATACCAAGTTTTATTCAAATATCTTTACCGAAACAAAAGTTATTGACCGGAAACCCTTTTTCTATTTTAAGTAACAGTGACCTTGACCTTGACCCCAGAAACCCCAAAATCAATCCCAGCCTTTGTCTTGATATAAGCTACATACATACCAAGTTTTATTCAGATACCTTTACCGAAACAAAAGTTATTGACCGGAAACCCTTTTTCTATTTTTAGTAACAGTGACCTTGACCTTGACCCCAGAAACCCCAAAATCAATCCCAGCCTTTGTCTTGATATAAGCTACATACATACCAAGTTTTATTCAAATACCTTTACCGAAACAAAAGTTATTGACCGGAAACCCTTTTTCTATTTTTAGTAACAGTGACCTTGACCTTGACCCCAGAAACCCCAAAATCAATCCCAGCCTTTGTCTTGATATAAGCTACACACATACCAAGTTTTATTCAAATATCTTTACCGAAACAAAAGTTATTGACCGGAAACACCAGTTTGACGCCGACGCCGCCGCCGCCACCGCCGCCGCCGCCGCCGCCCGCCCGCCCGACCGACATCTACCCCAATCTAATAACTCAGGTTTTCGTTGAAAACCTGGTTAACAATGTATAAGAAATATATTTCTTCCTCAGTCCACAGAATCAATAAATACGTCATGCACTCGATGCTTTTAAAGACATGTGTCATGTGTGTTAATGCACGAGAAACTAGCGAATCGAGCTGGTTCGATTAACAAATATTTCATTATTGTTTTTAATAATAATAATAAAGTGATGATGTTAATTAGGTGTTTATTCAGTCTGCTGTCCTTGAAAAAGTATTCAAGAATGTACGAGTATGACTTCCACTGGGCTTAACGCTAACAAGTTAACACATCATTTTACTATAGCAGATTCAAACTTATTACAAACAAATAAAAACTAAAAACAAAACACAATGAATTATTAATATTATATATCTTAGTTTTAAATTAGGAGTGCGACATTTAGCGTTGTTACTGCGACATGTAACGGTGGACAAAATCGAAATTTTAATTTTTTTTAAAAAATAGAATTGGATGAATGAAATATTGAACATTTAAACATTCTGTTGTATTTTGGATTAAGAATGTTGTTTTATTTTAGCAAAAATTGTGTACTAGTATGTCCTTCTTATTCCTACATAGAAAATATGTCCCCTATTCTGAACTGGCTTCAGGAATATTCTTTGGAATGAAACTGAACGACCATTAGATGGACAGATAGATGAACAGATGGAAAGACATACAGGTGGCAAAATGGAGAATATGCAGACTGTTATACGACATGTGCTTGTTTCTTCCGTCATTAACCTGTATTTTCTGTTACAAATTAATATCAGATATTTCTCTGAATTATTTCGTACGACGGTGTAAGAAAAGAAACATACCTTCAAAGATAAAATAATGAGTTTCCCAGTTATTCCACTACGGCTTCATCAATACTTGGCTACTGGCTATTTATCCGACGCCACAAGATGTAAGCATGTGAGCAGGAAGAATGTTGGACGTCTGCAATTTGTTGCTTTTTTTTCTGTGTTGTAATTCAAACTGTAGTCTATACTGTCCGATGTTACGGTTCGTTTAGGTTTCTGCAAATAAAAAAGACATAATGATAATCGTTGAGAATGTTTCCTTATTGTATTCAGAGATTTTAGCGGGCTAGATTTGCAACTGAAGTTTGTTCCACCTTTTCCGTTACAAGAGTTTCTCTTTATTTTTTTTTAATCTGAAGATAAGCCGAGGAATTTAATTATAACCGCAAGTCCTGGCGGCCAAGAGGCAGGTGAGGGCGTGAGGAAAAGCAGCCCCCACCCCCTCCCATCCCCAAGGAGTTAACACAATTTGCTCTCTGCAATACGGTTTATCATACTGTCTGGATCCGATCTAAAAAACTGCAACTATATTTTGCTTGAATTTCTACACATTTAAATATTTCTAAAAATCACAACAGCGGAGTTCATTTTATGTTAATTTTTGTATTCCCTGAACATAGCCCAGATAAATTACTGTTTATAGCCTACAGTACTGTAGTTCAATGTTAATGTTAAATTTAATAACAATCAGGCTTGAAACAAAAAAAAAAGAAGTGATAAAGTCTATCAACACTATAAAATTCGTAACTGCGATAGTAATTCTTTAGGCGAACTGCAATCATTGTCCATTGCTTGATAAAATATAACAAGGCAGTCTGACAGACAGCTAAATCCCCCGCCACTAGTACAGATAGTGTAATGGTAAACCTTTGGCATTGAGCATTGACATTGACCTTGAACTGACATGGCTGACCCATGAATTCTGCACATCGTCTAAATGAGGTGATTATTTGATCCAAGTTTCATGAAAATCCTAAAAGGGGTTTAGGAGATACAGAGCTAAAACCTTTGACCTTGAGTTGACATGGCTGACTCATGAGTTCTTGATGAGGTGATCATTTGACCCAAGTTTAATGTAAATCCTTCAAGGGGTTTAGGAGATACAGAATGAACACAAAATGGAAGGTTCAAACCTTTGACTCTAAGTTGTGACCTTGACCTTGAGCCGGCATGGCTGACTCATCAATTCTGCACATCGTCTTGATGAGGTGATCATTTGACCCAAGTTTGATGAAAATCCTTCAAGGGGTTTAGGAGATACAGAGCGGACACAAAATGGAAGGCTCAAACCTTTGACCTTGAGTTGTGACCTTGACCTTGAGCCGACATGGCTGGCTCTTTAAGTTCTGCACATCGTCTTGATGAGGTGATAATTTAGTCCAAGTTTCATAATTATCCTTCAAGAGGTTTAAGAGATACTGAGCGGACACGAAATGGTAGCCTCAAACCTTTGACCTTGAGTTGTGACCTTGACCTTTTGTCGACATGGCTCACTCATGGGTTCTGCACATCGTCTTGATAAGATGATCATTTGATTTAAGTTTTTAATGATTATCCTTCAAGGGGTTTAGGAGATACAGAGCGGACACGAAATGGAAGGCTCAAACCTTTGACCTTGAGTTGTGACCTTGACCTTGAGCCGACATGGCTGACTCATGGGTTCTGCACATTGTCTTGATGAGGTGATCATTTGACCCAAGTTTCATGAAAATCCTTCAAGGGGTTTAGGAGATACAGAGCGGACACGAAATGTTACGGAAGGACGGACGGAGACCATTCCTATAACCCCCACAACTTGTGGCGGGGGATTAATTACTGGACCCAGGGATAAGGAGTTTGGGTAATAGCTAGGAGTTTCCGAGAGTGGAATATCTGACAGTATACATATAGCTGAAGTACATTTCAAAACTCGTTTTGTCGAGAATATTTTCAGCAAAGATATCAACATACTACTCATTTTGCCACTTATTTCTTTAAAAAATCAAATTATCACGCGTCACGGTCACAATTACATATTCAGAATATTTTAAATGACGTTGCCAAGTAGGCTAGACATTTTAAAAATCTTTTTTTCTTTATGTGTGTTATAATTTTTTAAAATGTGTGTCTGTAGCTAAATAATGTGAACATAAATTTGTTTGTATATAATTATGTAGGCCTACGGAATGATATAAAACGCATACATGTGGCATTTTCCCGCCGAAATAAAACGCCGTCGATTATTTTTTATATTCAGTTTATATATCGACAAAATCGTACAAGCATGTCCATAATAAATTCATTTTCAATACAGGCTTTTGAAATTCAATATATAATATGATGAATGTTATCATTTGAGCTATTTTTTAGAGATAACGGACGCTTTCTTCGGGTTATAACGTCTACATCAGGAATATAAAATACCTATTTTTATTTAGGGGCACAGGCTGTCAAAAATAAATATTTTACATTATGGGCACTTTCTCCAACAATTATGGGACCCAGTCCAAAATGTAGGGGCTGTGGTGTACTTGGCCCTTGCTAATTTATATCCCTGTGCAGAGTACCAAAGGAACGTTGACAGAGGGATTCTGCAGATGATGAACGAGTGCATGTTGCTCGATGCAAAGCCAAAATTCTTTTTATTACATAAATATTTACACAATTAGGTGTGGCGAAATCTGATCTTGACTTGCTTATCCATTTCTGTCAAGTGTTATTTTGTACTAATTGTCCGTATAATAGTTATATATTAAATTCTGGCCAAATTTCACTTGTCCATACAGGCTTTACTGGGCAATACCCTGTATACGGACAATTGAATTTGCCACCCCTTGCAGCACTCGTGCATATTTCTCGATAAATCTAAGAGCCTATGATTATTGACTTTTCCGGTTCCACTGCAACTTAACGAAGTAGATCAACATGTTTAAAAGCTCAAAGACATGATGCCTAATTTCACTTTCATTAATATTTCTCAAAGGTTTGAATATTGCTAAATATACCAGAATGTTTTATTGAATCTATTGTTTTAATCCCTTTGTGTGATTAACCATAACAGTTGAGTTCATTTGCAAAATTGCAATATTAAATGTAGTGCTTCTATACCATGTAAGTGGTCATAACATCTATCTGAAAAGCTGTATCATCTGGGTTTTCTTTTTTAAATAAAGCATTATGGACTTTTAATAACATGGAAACTTCAAAACATATCCAGTCACTCATAACGAGCTAGATTCATCAAGCTAGTTTGTAAATCTTAGGCATTTTAATAATGGGCTGAATTTGTAGACTGAAAAACGTCATTGACCAGTTACAGTACAAGATGTAACTTCACGCTGCTATACCGCTAGACTGCTCAGGCCCGGATCAAGAATTTTTTACTGGGGGTGCACCACCAGTCTAGAACGAATATGTCACCGCCGAGGTGCATAGCGAGGTATTGGAGGGGATGCCCTTGCCCATGTTAGGGGTGGGTGGGTTGCGGGGTATGAAATGGTGTCCTCTGGTGCATTTATTGGTGGGTGTACTCCCCTGGAAATCTTTGAAATACAGGCATGAAATGGTGGCCTCTGGTGCAATTTTTGGTCTTATATTTGAGGTAATGGAGGGGTTACTCCCCTCTTGATGGGTGGGGGGGGTCAAGGAGCTCTCCCCTGGACAATTTTGAAAAACAGGTGTAAAATGGTGGCCTCTGGTATGTTTCTGGGTCTAACTTGTGAGAAAAAAATTATTTCTTTGCCAAAATAGTAGTCTTTGATGAGTAATATGAGTATAGGCCATTAGGTCACTTCTCAGCCAACTTCGGGGTGGGGGTGGGGGTGGGGCGAGGCATTGGATCCGGGCTTGCTGCTAACATCACGCTGCTAGGCCGCTAATTTCATGTTGCTAGGCGTCTTACTGGTTATTTCGCGCACATATTCTTGCATCAAGATATACCAACAGTATCTGATACAGTAGATATCTCTACCTGCATGCTCTGTCTTGGTTTTGTCATCTTCCAAAACAAAACCACAAATCGTGAAACCCCCGTTAGACGATCCTATCATTAGATTACAGCAACTGTTTAAATCTATCTACTAGATCTAATTAAATCAAATGATTTTCCTTATTTCTACGACCTCATAATTAACTATTGTTGATGTTTAATAAAAGCATTTTCTACTCGCCTTCTGTCATCTATTGAAATCCTCCTGCCTTTGCCAATGCAAAAAAAAAATCTTCAACCAACGCAAGCATTGACTGTGACGTCACTTTTAAAACACGTGAATTACATCATATATTTTCTCTCGGTTGGTTAGTTAGGGTTAGGGTTTAGATATTCCGATAATCACTGGAGTTAGGGTTAGGGTTTAGATAGTCCGATAATCAGTTTTCGGAATTTATGTGTTGATGTAATAAAAATGTTTGTCAACTACTGTAGATTCTACTGGCACGGAGAAAAGTATGATACAATGACACTAAAGTAAAAAATAAAAGCCCTGAAAGCATTGATAGACAGTGCATATTTAGTGATATTTCAGGGTCAGGGTTAGGGTTTCCTAGGATATGGCGCAACATTATGCTGTTAACCAATCAAAAAGATCAAAAGGCACGGAATTTATTTATTACTTTGGCGGTACATAAATTTATCAGAAATGCTAATCGTTTCCAGTGAGAATAGCGACGACTTGTTATTTCTAACAACACCTAACATTTAATATTTATTATTAATCAAACCTCAATTTATCTGGGAAACAGATCCATGAGGAATAAATAGCAATATCAACATCATATCTAACATTAAACTAATTATATTTATCCTTTTGTTTAGTTTCAGTCATACTTTGGTCTTTTCTTCATTCTTTTGTAATACATGTTATAATTGTTTATTTCGTAAAAATAGTTAATTTTATCTAATAGTTAATTTTCAAGGGAAGGGCCGTTTCCTAATGTTGGCAGAACTTGTGGCCCACCCTGTTGCTATAATTCAATTAATTGTTAATACCTATATGTTGCTGTAATGATATATATACATGTATTATAAGCAATAAAATATGTTTAAACTTAAATTTATTTATCCGTGTTGCATTATAGCAGCATATTAATGCGCGAGACGAGAGTGTTTTCATGTAAAAAAAACTGACAAAAGACTGAGCAGATTCGAATGTGAATATAAAGATCATAATTATTCTAGAATCCGTTGCTGCTTGTTTCTGTTGTTTAAAACAGTAGACCTCAGTTGATAACACGCTCACACAATACCAAGATTATAAAAATGAACACGGGATTATTTTTACACGTCTACAGCTCTACTTGTTTTATATATAATAAATGAATAAAATAGAATATAATGTGCGCAATTGATCTTGACGGACATACAATGTGTAATATTGTAAAGTTGAATAATAACGAAGCATTGGGTAAATTCGGGTAGCTGAGGCACCCGGGTAACTGAGTCCCATACCGCTTATACCCGAGTTTTTTCGATAACGGTTGTTTCTCCTATGTAATAGGGAATCTATCCTGTTGTTTTTTATTCCAAAATCTATCTTTAAATTGATACAAACGCATATTTTCTGGGAAAGCTGATGGACTGTAACAATACCCGATTGCCCGATTGAGGCATTGTATTTAAGTCCAAATGAGTAGTTATATAAATACCGCAGCGAAAACAACCTTAACCCCCCTGACCCCTTGCCCCTATTCTAAAAAATCCAATGCCTGCCAATTTAAAACCTGTGGGTTTTAAACAGACTAAAAAGTTTTAAACATATATAATATAAGATGAGTTTACAAAATAAAATATATTGTTTGAAAGAAAGAAAATTTACAGATAATGTAAATCCTCACTATGTTACAACAAACAAGAGGGTCATGATGACCCTGGATTGCTCACCAGAGTAATATGAGCTACATGTTTCAAATGTCAAACTGATGATTTTTAGAAAATTTTTGGAAAATGTTTCGATGTACAATCAAGTAACCCCTGGGGCGGGGCCAATTTTATACGGGGGGTCATGATTTGAACAAAGTTTGTAGAAGTCTAATAGGCAACGTTACAGATCGAATATCTAAGATCTAGGCCTTCTGGTTTATTTTAAGCAAATTTATGAAGATTTCCCTATGTACAATCAAGTAATCCCTGGGGCTGGGTCAATTTGACCCAAAGCTACAAGTCAAATATCTAAGCTCTAGGCCTTCTGGTTTATTTTAAGAAAATTTTGAAGATTTTTCTATGTACAATCAAGTAACCCCGGGGGTCATGATTTGAAGAAATTTTGTAGAAGTCCACTAGGCAATGCTACATGTCAAATATCTAAGACCTAGGCCTTTTGGTTCATTTTTAGAAATTTTTTGAAGATTTTCCTATGTAAAATCAAGTGACCTCTGGGGCGGGGTCAATTTTGACCCTGGGGGTCATGATTTGAACAAATGTTGTAGAGGTCCACTAGGCAATGCTACATGTGAAATATCTAAGCTCTAGGCCTTCTGGTTTATTTTAAGAAATTTTTTTAGAAGATTTTCATATGTAAAATCAAGTGACCCCCAGGGCAGGGTCAATTTTGACCCCGGGGTCATGATTTGAACAACTTAAGTAGAAATCCACTAGGCAATGCTACATGTCAAATATCTAAGCTCTAGGGCTTCTGCTTTTTGAGAAGGAGATTTTTTAAGATTTTCCTATGTAAAATCAAGTGATCCCTGGGGCGGGGTCACGATTTGAACAAATTTTGTAGAGGTCCACTGGGCAATGCTACATGTGAAATATCTAAGCTCTAGGCCTTCTGGTTAATTTTTAGAATTTTTTTGAAGATTTTCCTATGTAAAATCAAGTGACCCCTGATGCGGGGTCAATTTTGACCCCGGGGTCATGATTTGAACAACTTTAGTAGAGGTCTACTAGGCAATGCTACATGTCAAATATCTAAGGTCTAGGGCTTCTGGTTTTCGAGAAGAAGATTTTTTAAGATTTTTCTGTGTAAAATCAAGTGACCCCCGGGGCGGGTCAATTTTGATCCCGGGGTCATAATTTGAACAAATTTGGTAGAGGTCCACTAGGCAATGCTTCACACCAAATATCTAAGCTCTAGGGCTCCTGGTTTTTGAGAAGATTTTTAAAGATTTTCCTTTCGGTTGCCATGGCAACCAGAGTTCTGCATGGAATTCAATTCTTCGAATAATTTTTAAAGAAGACCATCCAAGGAACATCCCTGTGAAGTTTCATCAAAATTGGCCTGTTGGTTTAGGAGGAGATGTTGTTTACAGGAAAGTGTGGACGGACGACGGACGTACAACGGACGGATGCCGGACGGACGGACGCCGGACGGTGAGCGATCACAATACCTCACCCTGAGCACTTTGTGCTCAGGTGAGCTAAAAACGGGAGGTTAATGATAAAAGCAAAATGTAAATCTTGCGGAAAAACGAAATCAAAATTTGTATAAAGTACTATCAAAGCAGGTAATTTAGATATTCACAAAGCAATGTTACCTTTATTACCTAAGAAAGGTTTAACACTTCCAGGATATAATTATTGTGGGCCAGGAAATCCCCTAGATAATGGACCCCCTGTCAATGAACTGGATGCAGTATGTATGGACCATGATTTTTGCTATGACAGCGGTGTAAAAAAGGGTACATGCGACAAAAAAATGCTTTCCAATTTAAATAAAACTAAATCAAAAACATTTGGAGAAAAGATTGCAAAACATTTAGTTGTGAAACCTATAATTAAAACAAAATACAAACTTGGGTTGGGACAAAACAAAAGTCAAAAAACGGGAAAAGGGGGTAGAGTATACCCCCGGAATCACTGAAAACCAAGCAAACCCTGGAGCGAAAATTTTGCAGAAGAATTACAAAAACCCCAATTAAAAAAAAAATTTTGGGAAACAAAGAGTGATTTTTAAATGATTTTGATAAATACTTGGCGGGGCTGATTTTTTTTGACATCCCAAGTTTTTTTAAAAAAATTTAATAAAGGGTAAAATACTTTTTTAACCGTTTTGAAAATTTATTTAAATTGCGGGGTTAAATTCCCATTAAAGAAAAAAACCCGGGGAAAATCTTTTTACTGAAGATTTGAAAAAAAAATTTTTAAAAAAGAAAATTTTCGGGACAAAAAGCCCCCCGAAGCCCGGAAAAGGATTTAAAAAATTTTATGGGTAGTAAAGGGGAAAAAAATTTTATAAAAAAAATTTTGAATCTTTTTTTGAATACAAATAAGATTAATAGGGTACATATTTTTAATAAAGGGAAAGGCTGTATTTAATAAAAAGATTTAATGGGGTGTTTAAAAAGAATAATGGGGAAAATTTTTTAAACAGCAAAAAATTACTTTTTCTTATTTAAATAATTTGCGGTTAGGGGTTGAAAAAATTTTAAAAAAAACAAAACATTTTTGTTAAAATGACACCAACCAAAGCTAGAAAAAACCCTTAAAATAAAGGTACTGTTTACAAAAATTTTTATATGGTAATTTTAAAGAAAACCAAGGCAAAGAAAAATTTTAAAATTGGTGACGAGTTCGCTTAAGAAAACTTAAAAAAAATTTTGAAAAAGGAATACACCAAATTGGACAGAGGAAATATTTATAATTATAAATTTTTTAAAAAACCCCCAATCCCAGAAAAACCCACTATTAAAGTTAAAATGATGAAAAAATTTCAAGGTTTAATTTTTTGAACAAGAAATTTTTAAACCTACAAACCAAAAGGGAATTTTTTGAACGAAAGGTTTTTAACCCCCGGTTTAAAGAAAAAAACCCCTTTAGAAAATGGAAGGGTTTCCAAGAAAAATTTTTAAAGGGGGGTTTTCCGTTTTGCAAACAAAAAAAAAAATTTAAATTTAAAAAAGGAAAATTTTTAATTAAAAAAAAATTTAGCAAAAAAAATCTAACTTTTAAAGGGAATAAACAAAAGATCAATTAATTTAATTCCAACTAAAAACCCTTGCTCTGCTTACAAAAAAAGGGTTTAAAAGTTTTGGGAAAGGGAAAATACTTTTTTAATATATTACAGAAAGGTGTTTTGGGGTTGTTCAGCGGTTTTTAGAATTTCCCTGTATTTGTAGCAGTTGGGTGCTTTTCCCATCAGGAATTACCTTTTTTTACTAACAACAAAAAATTTGCGACAAGAAATTTTTTTTAAAAAAACACACCATCAAAAAATTTAAAAAACTTAAAACAAAAAAGCACGGTTAAAAAGAAAATAAAAAGATCCAAATAAAGTTTTTCAGGAAAATTTTTTACAATACTATTAAAATGAGAAAAAAAAAAATTTTTAAAACCCCCCTTTGAAATGAAACCTAAAGGAATTTAAACTTAACGGATAAAAAGTAAAAAAAAAGGAAGAGCGTTTTAATTTTAAATTTAAAGATTTTTTCTATAATTTTTTAAATTTTAAATGAAAAAAATTTTATCATTTTAAAAGGAAATTTTGGGCATCAGGAAAAAATTTAATTTTTAGAAAATTTTTAAAAGGGAATTTTAATCCAATTTTTAAATTAAATTCCAAACCCAAATTCACGAATGGCAAAATTTTATGGATCCACGTGCAACCGAAGGCCCCCGCTTCGCAAGTTATAAAATTTATTAAACCTTTTTTAACTTTATCTCAAAACCCTTTCCCAAAAATTTATTTCCTTTTTAGCTAACAAATTTAAAAAGTCATATAAAATTGTTATTTCGGCCCAAACATTTGATTTGGGGTTTCGTCCTTTAACGTTGTTTTTTAACTAACTTTAAAGGGTTTTTTCAAAACAACATCACGACAATTGGGGTTAAAATGACCCCGTGTGGGCGAAAACAATCTTTTTTAACCCGATCTTAAATTTTAAAAAACCCTTCGGAAAAAATCCAATTGATGATTTGTTTAAAGTTAAAAAACCCACCCCCAAAATTTTGTTTTTAAAAGGCTTCAAAAAAAAAAAAAAGGACGGAGAAAAAAAAGGTTTTTTTTAGATTATTTAGAAAAAAATACAAAACCCAAAATTTCACAAGAATGGTTAAAAAGAATTTTTTCAAAAAGGTATTAAAATTTTAAAAAGTTGTTTAAAAATTTAGAAAAAAAGGGCTTTAAAAAACCTTTTTCAAAGTTTTAATATAATTTAAAACAAATTTTTTTCAAATAGAAAATTTATTTTGGGGGCGTTTTTAAAAAATTTTTTTTTTATAAGTACCTTTTTAAATGATGGTTAATAAAAAAGGTAATAGAAAGATTATGCCAAAATTATCTAGCATTTTTGGAGGAAAAAAATGGTTTCCCGTAAAAAATTAAATAAGAAAGTTCTTAAAAAAGAAATGTTTTTTAAATTAAAAATTGAAACAATTTGTTTTGCGATTTTAATTTAAAAAACAAGTTTTTGATAATTACAAAAAGTTATGATCCTTATCTTCGTAAAAGAAATTTATTTAATGGAAATGTGGTTGTCCATTAACTGAAGAAGGAAAAAGCTGAAAAATTATGTGATTTTCCCAGACCCAAAAAATTTGAAACAATCCTAAAAAAATTATTGTAACCGAATTTTGATACAATGAAGAAAAAAAATTTTAAAGCACTTTCAAAGCATTTCCCAAAAAATTTGGTATTAATGCTGGGTTTTAATTTAAAAAGTGTTTTGAAGGGGCAAACCCAGTAAAAAATTTGGAAAATTTTAAAATTTAAAGGGAAAAAAATAAAAAATTTAAAATTTTAAATTTTTCTTAAAGATAAATTTTTAAAAATTTATTTATTTTTATTATTTTTTTAATTATTTTTTTAATTATTTTTTTTAAATTTTTTTTTGCTTGAAGATTTTTTTTTTCTAAAAAATAAAATATTTTGGGAAACCCAGAGATCTACAAAACCAAAATTATAAGAAAAATTTTAAATTAAATTAATTTTTAGACAAGTTAAAAATTAATTATATTTTTAAATTTTAAAAGATCTTATGAAAAACTTAAATCTGAACTTTTTTAAAAATTTTTAAAAGGGGGGAAAAATAAACGGTTTTTTTAAAAAATAAAATTTTTTCAAAATGGATAAAATGTTTTCCCAATATAAAATCACTTTTTTTCAATCAAAGGCTTTAGAAAAAATTTTAACACAAACGAAATTTAAAAAAAACTTTTACATCAAACTTTTGATGAAAAACAAAAAAAGAAAGGGGAATTTGGTTTCTGAAGGGGAAGGGGGGGGAAATGAGCGTTTTTGCCAATTTATAAAATAAATAAAAAGTATAGCCATTGGCTGCTTCAAATTATTTAAAAATTTTTAAACCTTACAAAAATTTAAGAAAGGTTTTAAAAAATAAAAAATGAGATAAAGAAATTTTTTGATGGTGTCCCTTTTTGTTTCAAAATTTTTTTAAAAAAAACCCTCAAAGAGGGTTTTAAATTATAAAAACAATTTTTAAAAAACTTGATTATACTGAATTAAATTTTCCCCGTTACATTAAAACAAATAACCAAAAAAGAAGTTTTAAATTTATATTTCATTTAAAAATTTTGGTTATGAAGGGAAAAAAAATATTTAAACCCTTGTACTTTTCAAAATATCTTTTTTCTGAAAAATTGACATGTTATTAATTACCCCAAAGAAAAACCCAAAAAATATGTTTGGATAAAAGGGCTTTAAAAATTTAAAGTTTAATAAACCCAAAGGGTCAACATAAAAAAAAATTTTTTTTAAATTTAAAAGTCTACAGAATTTTTTTACAAAAAAGAATATTTAAAAAAACATATTTCAAAATTTTTTAGCTATTTAAAGGGAACCAAAGGGGGTTTTAAAAAAGCCAAAAAAGGGAAATAAAGTACAATTTAAAAATTATCATAAAGGTTTAGCAGTACCTTTTTTTTAATTTATGCTGATTTTGAATCAAAAACTAAAAAAATTTTTTTTGCTTTACCCTCAACTTGGGAAACTTCCCTTTACTTGGGAAACCCTATCAAAAACAAAATAGGGTTTGGTTACCTTTAAAGTTTTTTGGTTTTTATGACGATAATATACTAAACCCAACCCCGATTTTAAAAGGGCCCTAAAGCAGTTTTTTAAGTTTAAATTTTAAAAAAAGCTTGTGGGAAAAGGAATTTTTGTAAAGAAAAAATTTAGTGTTAACTTTAACAAAGAACTAAGAATTTTCTAAAAAAGTGAAAATGAAATTTAAAAAAAAAAGTTTTGTCATAACTTGAAAAAAAAATATAAGGAAAATGGAAAATCCGTCCGGGGTCCGTCATAAACAGGAAAAAACAGAGGAAAATGCCCACTCAGAATGTAAAATTTAATTTTAAAATAACACATAAAAATTTCCCGTTTTTTTCATAATTTAAGGGTTTGACGGGCATTTTATTATGTCAACAAATAGGGAAATTTAAAAAAAAATTAAAATTTTTTCCCCAACAATATGGAAAGATTTAAAGGCATTTTTTGATTTCGACTTGGGTTTTTTTGGGTTCATTCCAATTTATGTCCCCAATTTATTTTGGGTAACTTAGTAAAAAAAAATTCCAGAAT
Organism: Mercenaria mercenaria; assembly: GCF_021730395.1. Taxonomy (NCBI): domain Eukaryota; kingdom Metazoa; phylum Mollusca; class Bivalvia; order Venerida; family Veneridae; genus Mercenaria; species Mercenaria mercenaria. The sequence goes on from NW_026463823.1 coordinate 16,744, forward strand.
TCAAAATTTTTTCTCAAGAATTTGATTGCGAAAAACATTTTTTTTAATTTAAAAACAAAAGGTTTTTAAAAATTGGGTTACATGGATTCATTTAAAAAAAAATTTTAAAAAAACAGAATTACCTTCTAAAGAAGATTTTATTCAATTTTATTATTATTATTAATTTTTAACAGATTTATTTAAACGCCCTTTTCATGATCAATTTCCCCGTTCAAAGGGGGCTTTAAATAGTTTTAAATGCACCACACATGGCGCATAATCATCCTCTAAAGTCCCGAACCGAGCGATCTGACCCAAAAGGGGGCAGAGTGAGACAAAGCCCCCAAAAACAAGGAGATCGGGGAAAAACAGATACAGGCTTGTCCGGGTAATTAGCCTAGCTTTGTTTTCGAATAGACAGGGCCCGGTTTTTTAAAAGTGGCCCGTGTATTGCACGATTCACGCAAGGGGTTGCCGGGTTTCCGGGCCAGTAAACCTTTTAGTTAGGGGGGAAACACTGAAAAGGGGTTTCGAAAATTCCCGAGTGCTGCCGGGGATTTTTTCCCCCCCCCCCCCAACCCCCCACCCCAGGATTGGAAAAGGGCCCGTGTGCAAAACCCCTGAGCTATTTTTCCCCCCTTTCCCCCTTAAAAAAATTTTTTTAAAAGAAACACATTTTAAACTGACAAGGGAAAATGAAAATGCTAAAAATTTTGGTTTAAAATTTTTAAAATTTTTAAAAAAATGGGAAATATCAGATCTAATTTAAAAAAAAAAAATTTTACCCTTTACTTTTGCTGATGTTACGAAAATTTTTGAAAACTATGGTTTTTAGTTTACAAATTAGTCCTTGTCATTATTTTAGTTGTCCTGGTTTTGCTTGGGGTGCAAAAGTTAAAAATGACCCGGGGAATAAAATTAGATTTTAAAAACTGATTTTTGAAAATGTATCTTTTTTTTGAAAAGGGACTGGGGGAGGAAAAAAGTTATATTTCAAACAGAAACAAAAGCAAACAAAAAATAATGAAGGATTTAATTCAAAAGGGGAAAAAAGCAAAAATTTTGTACCTCGACGCCAATAACCTTTACGGTTGGGCCCCATTGTCCAACCTTTTTCCCCCTGGAAACTTTTAAAATTTTTTATCCGAAAAAAAATTTTTAAAAAATTAATTGGGGAAAAGGGGGAAAAGTAACTTTAATTGAATTTTTGATCCCTTTAATATCCAAAAGAATTTTCATTAAAAAACCCCCAATGGGTTTTTCCCTTTTGCTCCTGGGAAAAAATTTAAAATACCCGATCAATGGCTTTTTGATTTTAATAAAAATATTAAAACAGAATTTTTAAATAGGAAAAAATAAAAGTAAAAAAAAAAGTTCCAACTTTTAATGAAAAAACAAAATTATGTATTCATTAAAAAATCTTGAACTATATACACCAAATTTGGGTTAAAAGTAAAAAAAAAACATAAAATATTTAAAATTTTGAGAAAGTCCTTGGTTTAAAAAAGGTTTTATTTATTTTAATACTCAAAAAAGATCTAAAGCAAAAATTTATTTGAAAAGGACTTTTTTTTAAATTAAAGAACAATTTTGTTTTTCGGTAAAACAATGGGGGAATTTACGCAAGAGGGTTAATATTTAAAATTTAAACCCTGATGAAAATAATTTTTTTAAAATTTCATAGCCAAACCCCTTTATTTGTTTTTCAAAGATGTTTAACCTAACCCCTTTTTTGGGATTATAAATAAAAGAAAGTTTGTTTTTAAACAGACCTTGTTATGTTGGAATGTGCATTCTAGATTTATCAAAATATTTAATGTATGATTTTCATTATAATTACATTAAAAAAAAGTACGAGGGTAATTGTAATTACTATTCACTGACACTGATTCATTATGTTATGAAATAAAAACCAAGAGCATATGGGATTTTATAAGGACAAAGATTTATTTGATAACAGTGATTACAATAGTAGTTCAAAATTTTATTTTGATAATAATAAAAAAAATAATTGGAAAATTTAAAGATGAAGCTGCGGCATTCCCATTGTTGAATTTGTCGGATAAGAAATAAAATGTATTTATATTTATTAAAACGAATTAATGTTAAAAAATGTAAAGGAATTAAAAAACTTGTTGTTAGAAAACAATAGTTCATAAAAATTTTAAAGATACTTTGTTTATTCAACCCAAAGAATCACACCTTTAAAGTTATTCGTTCTGATAAAACACAATCTTTCCAGTTATGTTATAAATAAAACATCTTTATCATGTTATGAGATAAAAGATATATTCTTGATAATGGTATTGATACATTAGCTTATTCTTAAATTAAAAACTCTTAAATTATAGAGCCATTTAAAATTTTTAACTGAATATTCATAACGTTTAAAGATTTTAAAATAAATAACATCATTTATTTTAAATTCATTTGCATAATTAATAGAAATAGATTCATTTTTTCTATTATTTTTTACATTATAACTTTGAAGAATTACATTTCTTTATTTTTTAGTTGTAATTTAGCTTCTCCTTTATCTAATTTAATGCATCAACAAGAATAATTAAGATGCAATTAAAATTAATTGTTACATTATTACCATTTTGAACTAAACCAGGACTAGCATTTACGTTTTCCATTGAAATAATCCACCATCGGTATCTTGGGTATAACTTGTTAAAAAACAATGGAGGTTTTCTTATTAATTTTCTTTCTATTTTTTTTTCTATTTTATTTATTTTTTCTTTTATATTATTGAATATTCCCTTTATATTAATTATTCCATTTAAAATTTAATGTCCTTTTTTTTTAAAAATAATTTATAATAGTTTGTTCATTTACTCTTTGATTATTTAATTTTTAGAAATTTATACAATAAATCATACAACGGTACTTTATCTTGTAACATTTTAATGAAAAAAAACAATAATATCCGCAAGCATATTGTTTTGTCTTGATATTGAACATGTTGTATTTTACTTTTGGGTTATACTTAATTACTTCTTTTGGTGGAGGAAGTCCAAATGGATCAAAATACAAAGTATTAAAGTAACAAACCCAATGGGGTTCCAGACCAACAGAGTCGTCCAAATTTTATAATTCCACATTAAACCTTTTCTTCTAATTTTAATAAATTATTTCTATAAATACCCCCCTAAATTTTTTAATTTTAATTGTTTTACCCGTTGTTCAATTTCAAAGTTAGAAATAGGTTTGTTTATAAATTTATTTTTTTTTTACTATAGGAATTCGTCTGTAAGGTCTCCGTTGTGAAATAAATTTCTGTATCCTTTTCCACTCAACAAAGATGTAATCAAAGGTATTCCTAGACTAGCAGCCAACATCCCTAAAAACCCACCGTCTTGTTTTTGTTTTGTGTTAATTTAATCACTCCAGATCCTACTAGTTGCTTTCTTTGATTAGGTGTAAGAAGGGTGATATCATAATTATCTTATCATTAGCTACCGAAATCATACCATTCCCAAGTAACTTACTGACACCAGTACTGGCTAGCCCAGACAAAGCCCCCAATGCCTAGAGGGGCTAATATTTTTGGAGCTATTTTTGCTGCCATTGGAAGAATTTTTTTTTCCTAACAAACCAGCCAAAGCTCCTAAAAACCCACCATTTTGACCTTGACTGGACATTTGTTTCTTTGAAATTGTAATTTCTAATCCCTTCTTATTTGCAACAGCTTTTTTAATTTTGATTAATTTTGTTTTTGTTAAAAGTAAAGGGAAGTTTCCACGAAATTTGTTCATGTTTAATCTAAAAGAAAGTGGAATTTTATTATTATAAGCTTGGGCTAAATTTTTCTTTTGTCCATCTGTAAGGTTAATTTTATATTCAATATAATTTGATGTGTGGTTGTTTACAACCCCAGTGTTTTTAATACTCATTATATATAATTTATATTTTTTTTATTTAAACCAATAACATGTTCTTTTCCCAAATAGTATTTATTTCAACTGTTTCTTCATACAATACAATTGCGTAAATACGATATTTTGCAGCGGGAAGTGTAGTTAACTTAATTTTTTAATGTAATCTGCTTAGGATCTTCTGTAGTTACTTCCTTTTTATATTCCAAGTTAAAATAAACAAATCCATACAAACTATTAAAGTTTGATCTATTTAGCAGACCTTCCAGTAGTCTTATTATTTTGTTTATAATATAATTAATTACATCATCATATATTCTTGATATCTTGTGAAATTCTGTTTCGGATAAAAAACACCATTACCAACTTCAAGACGACAAAAACTCAAAGTACAAGCATCAGCTGCTGCTTTAACTTTAAATGTATCTAATAAATGGGATCATTTCTTGATTATTACTTTTATCAGGTCGTTGTAAATAAACAAATACAATTTGTGGTTTGTTACACCACCCGTTATTCTAAAAGTTGTATTAATCTGTTGTGATCAGTTGATTGCGTCATCATTTCCCTAAGGTATGACCATCTTGCTTTGTAAATTTTTCAGAAATTAGATTAAGTCCAAATTCATTAAAAACCAAACGGGAACCCATAGAATTAATTTTGTTACATTTACTCTACCGGATCAGCAGCATTAGCTCTAAAATTAATTTTCATCATCATCTGTCAGCTGCAGTGTTATTTGAATTTGACTTGGAGGTATAATATTATTTTTCTAAACCCTGAAAAATGAATAATTATTTAATGGAATTTTAGCATTAACCTCATTATTTTTCTTGATTAAATCCTTTCTAATAGCAAACCCCGAACTATCATCAGCAGCAGCAGTAGCAGTAGTATCTAATAGATAAATTCATTTGTTCCAGTTGATTTTGGCCCTAATCTTCAGATAGTTCAACTAAATTTTTTACATTTTTATTTTGTATAATTATTACAATCATAAACAATTTTTCCATTTTGTTTAACCACTAACTGATCAATTAATGAAGCTGCATTATAATTTAGAGCAATTTGAGCTCCACATACTCAGCACCATCAGCAAGTTTATTTACTTTAAAACTTACTTCAAAATAACCATTAAACCAATCAAAATTGAACTTCTATCATTAATTGTAAAGTGATATCCGTTTTTTTTTTTGTTGTTTTAACATTATTTCCCAGGACAGATATTAAAGTGTATCTAATTGAATGGAGTTAATTCATATCTTTCGCAATATTGTTTTGTTCAAAAACATGTTTATATTATATATTATTTTATTTTTTATTCTATTTTTATTAAAGTTAAAACTTTAGTTTTTATTAAGTTAAAACTTTTTTTTTTTATTCTATTTTTTATTAAATTTAAAAACTTTTTTTTTTAATAAATAATCTGTTAATACGTTTTTGTTGGGCTGAAGTTCCAGATCCTGACAATATTCTATTTATTCTCATATGAATATCCTCCTCCTTACTATTTTAACTATTATTCTTTTCTTGTAATTCCTTGGCAATTAAATTACCAACTGCTGGAGCAGGTTTCTTTTTAAATTTTTCAACAATTTTAGCTGCAGCTAAATTTCCAACTTCTTTTCCAACCTTTTTTGTTCCACTTTCAAGTGCTTGCTTTTCCTGCTGTTTCCAAAGCTTTTTTTCCAGCTGTGCAAATTTGAAGATGCAACCGCTTGAAAGCAATTCGTTAAAGTGTCAAAGATACCTGTTCCAAGGACCGCGTCCTTGGAGACCACAGGTATTCCATGTATGAATTCTTTTCCTGTGTGAGCATCAACATAAATAAATATTCCTTTATTTTTGTCATAAACTTTTTTGTACATTATATAAAACTAAAATTTATTATTTCATATTTCTTTTAAAATTAGTGTAAAACTTGTTTCAACCTCATTAAAATTAATTATTCTACCAAATACATCTGTAATATATATTTAATTGAATTTATAATATTTTTTATTAATTTCAGAATATCCTACTCTTTGTGGTTCTTTTGAAAATGGATAAGCTCTTGTTAAATCTGCAGTACTTAAAGCATAGATAATATCACTGAAATTACCATCAACAATGAATTATCAATAAGATCACAATGAATGTAAATTGTATCCACAGAGTTAGTTATATTTGGTGTTTTAGTTCCCCATTCAGTATTGTCTAATTTTTTTTTCTCAAATCCAAGCAATGTATAAAAATTTTGATGTTTCCAAATCCAACTTAAAATTATCTGTAATTGAAATCAAAATCTTAAAACTACTTAAATCAAATTCCAAACTTTTTGGGAGCAATTTTGATTTATCAAATTCATAATCACCATTACTTATTAATGTTTCCCTAATATAATTATTAATATCTGTGTAACTGTAAGAACCATTTGAAAATATAATATTTTTCCCACTCTTTACCATTATTGTAACGAATTCTTTTTTATCTTATTCATCACAATATTATGCCAAGAGTAGGTCATAGTGTTAATACTATCCAAACCAACAACATAAGTTTTATTTTTATCTAAAATTAAAGAACGACAAAATTGATTGTAAAATCACTCGGAGTATTTTTATTATCTTAAACTGTTTCAGAACTTAATACTTTTTTTTGTTCCATTTATATATAATTAAAAACTAAAGTTTTAAAACTTTAATTAAAAACTAAATTCAAGAAAAATATTTTTTATATAACATTTCATGTTTTTTGGTAAAAGGGAATCATTTTTTTAAAAGTTTATCAATTATTCTAATACCTTCATTTTTTAGTTCTCATTATTATTTCCAGCACAATTGAACCACAAATTAACTCCAAGTCATTAACCAATTCTTTTGGATTACATGGACAAACGTCATAACCCTTTTCCTCTAAATACTTTTTTAAAAATTTTATAGATCTTTTTTTTGATAGGTAATCCTGACTTTTCTGTTAATTCTTTGAATATTTTTTTTGAATGAATTGAATGCTTTTATTATTTTTATATCTTTTATTAATCAAATCAATTAAATCATCATCTACTTTAGTGTTAATTACTTCCTTTCCAGTTATTCTATCCTTAAGCAATTAATTTGTTTTGACCATAAAGTTTATTTAAGTTAATAATAAATTACCATATTGTCCATTTGGTGAAACTTTATATGGGTTATGATGTTTTATTTCCCTTTTCCATATGTAGAAGCCTACCAAGAAATTATTTTAACCCGGGCTTTGTACTTTATGAGTTCATCTCGACATGTTTTAATTCTTTTACTTTTTCTTGTTTATTTTGGGTCTTTTGAATTTGATTTGCCCGTTATTGAACCATTTAAATTTCAATATTTTCAGTAACCTTATCTATTGTAGCTTCAAGATCGTCTTTACTTATTTTATCTGAATTAGATTCATCTGCAGTTAAAAAGACAAATAATTCAGACGGTTTGAAATATTTATATTCTTTTAAAACATCATTTTCCAGAAAAGCATCTAAATCTACTGTAGGTATTTTCTTTTCTTTCGGTCTTGTCTCAACCAATTTCAGGAAATTCTTCTGATTCTTCAGTTATTTTCCCCTCTTTTCTCTTCCGTAATCTTTTAATCTTTTAATTCATCTTGAGGAACCCATCCAGCTGGTTCATCTCCCCAATCTATTATGTATAAGGAGTCGGTTTTAAAGCTTGTTGTTTTTTAGATTCTCTTTGCATTTTCCCTTTTGTTAATTCAGTAATACCTTGTGTCAAATCTTTTGATATACTTTTGGAAGTAACGCTAATTGTTGTTTTATTCCAGGTAATGCTTTTAACTGACTTGAAATTGTTCTTTTTGACTTTCTATTTTTTCAGTAATTGGCTTAAATTTCAGTATACATATCCCGATTTGTAGCTTTCTTTAAATTTTTTTTCTCATTATTTCTTCTCTAAGAGCTCTCATCTTTTGCCCGACTAAGTTTTTTCTTATTCTTATTTCATTAAGTTTTGATTGCATTTATATAATAATGTAAGATAATGTAAAATAATGTAAAATAATGAAGATATTGTAAAATAATGTAAAAAAAATGTAATATTTTATAAATGGAAATTCCAAATTATGATCAAAAAGTGATAAATCCAATAACTTTAAAAAATTTTTATCCTTTTATGCCAGATTTATGTTTTAGAATGTTAATATGTGGATCTTCTGGATCTGGAAAAACAAATACATTAAGCATATACTTCGAAAACCTCTTATTTTATTATGAAAAATTATCTTGTATGCTAAAAACTTAGAACAATCTAAATATCAAGATTTAATTAACAACTTAAGTCAAATTGCAAAAAAATTAAAGTAGATCCAAAAGAAATACTTGAATATTCAGCTGATCCCAACCAAATTGAACCTTGTGAGAATCTTGAATCAGAAAACAAAAAGTAGTAATATTTGATGATTTTGTATGTGGGAAAATAAAAAAATTCAAAATGAAATAACAAAATACTTTATTCAAGGACGACACAAAAAACTGTTGTGTTATTTTATTTAAGTCAGTCTTACTATAAAACACCAAAAGATATTCGAATTAACTGTTCACATTATATTTTATTGAAAGTCCAGGGAAAATGGAAAATGATAGGATTTGTAATGAACAAAAAATAGATCGTGATTTTTTTGCTAATGCAACAAATCAAAAAATATGATTTTTTATATGTTGACAAACCCAAGGAAGTTTTTAAGAAAAACTTTACTGGTAATATATAAAATTATAAATGGGAGATTTTAATGATGTAAAACAAATAAGTGAACTGACAGTATAAGTAAAGTTAAATTTGATATTGATTTAATGATTATGCTACTAAAAAACATTCAAAAAGTTGAAAGGACATGGAATCATATCTTCACAGAAATAAGAACTTGATAACACAATGAACAGAGCATTGATATGGAGGTAATAAAAAAAATCAACCAGGCAATCCAGATAAATCCACCGATGTAGTTCAAGACGATTTATTTTTAAAAAGTTCAAAGTGTAATAGATACTAAATCTTGAATATCAAATCATAAAACAACATTAGAAGAAGAAGTAAAGATATGAAGAATTAACAAAAGATTAAAAAGAATTCATTATTTAAAAGTTGAAATTACAGGTAAAATTTAAGAAGAAATGAAAGCCCATGGTTGATTCTATTAAAGAACTTGAAGAGAAATCTGATTTGACAATGAAACATAAAAGAAGTATTTCGAGTTAATTTAAAACATTTATTCACTCAAATTCAAGAATTAAAAGATAGTATGATTAAAAACATGAAGAACTAAAAGACAAGATTATTGAAGCCTGAGAAAAAGTTACAAAATATGTATCAGTTAAAATCAACAAAATAAATAAACTAAATACTGAAACTGAAAATAAGCATAAAGATTTATTAGAACAATTCAAATAAACTTTCAGAATATAATATCTGAATTGGAAAAGGCAGCTTCACAAAGAGGTGATGATCATGACACAGCATTAGATAACCTTAAAAAGAGCTCAATTCTAAAATAGGATGACTTTAAAAAACAAATTCGAAATTGGATTTGGTTGTTGACAACGTCATAATTTAAAGTATCAGACTTAAGTAATATTTTCAAAAAAATTACAAAATGATATTAAGAATTTAATGCTAAAGTTGAAGAACATAAAAATGAACTGGACTTTGTAGTTGAAAAATCAGTTAAACAAGGAGAGTTTAATTACTGCTAATACTGAAGCAATTAACATAATTTAAAAATCAGCTAGAAAATTTGAGAAACAACTTGTAAACATGATTAAAAGTTGATGCAAGTCACAATATAAAGTACGAAGAGTTAAGTAAACTTAAAGGTTTATTACAAAAAGATATTAATGAATTTAATGATAAATTTAATGATAAAATTAAAATAATAAAAAATGATTTGGGCTCGTAATTGAAATATCAGATAAACAAGGAAAATCCAATCACTGCTAAAACCCAAGTAATTACTGCTAATACTAAAAACAATAACCACTAATGTCGGAGAAATTTCCACTAATACCCCCGAAATTACAAAATAAAAAATGTTTTCTTAAAACAAGAAACACAATTAGCTAGAACAAAATACTGTTGACAATTTATCTGCTTCTGAAGTTGCTACAACAAAACGACTTGATGATTTAGCTGAAATAAATTTTTAAACTTAAAAAGAAAGACAGGAAAATAGAAGAAAAAAATAGAAAAAGTAAAAAGTGAAGTGTTTTCTCTTTGAATACTATTTTAATCATACTTTTGATTCCATACAAATGAAAAGTATTTTGACCGTCGTGGTGCCTGGATATATTCAACATATAAAAATATGGCCGATCTGAACTATTTAAAATATTTGAAATAAGACCTGGAATTATCGTAGATTATAAAGATTTTATACTCATAGACCAAAAATATAAAATAGATGTACTAGATTGCTTTTGAGTGGTGTGTTTATAGTCAGAAAAACCGGAACTTATATAATAGATATTAAGATTTTATTAAAGGGTACGAGCTCTTTAGGTGAACCGGATAAACCGACTAAAAGCCCAATACACATTTTATATTTAGGTGGCGGAATTATAGGCCTCAGGATGATGTTTTAAATTTTTTTTTATATTTGATAATGTAAATATAACAGCTGAGGCAGCTGAGGACTTTGACACTGATAAGTTAATATCTATGATAAGAAAAAAATTAAAATTTTCTAAAACAAGGGACAATGTTTGATATTCATCCTTTTGACGATTCACATCTACAGAAGTAACATTTATGCTTTTGATAAAATAGTTACATCCAAATCTACATATTGGATGAACCGTATCCTATGATAGAAAAAAGACTTTTGGATTAAAGCTTAATTAAAGTTTTAATTTACTATGTGTACCCGATAATATACTTACTAATTGAAAATAAGATCAAATACATTACTTTATTAAAAAAATAATCTGCCAAAGTTTGCCAAAAGTTTGCCAAAGATTCGGCCAAAGTAAAAGCAAATGACAGTTTGCTGCCTTCGTGGCAGAAAAATGCCAGGCTTTTGATTGGTTGAATTTGTGGTTTCCCGCATTATCATTTTTAAAAAATGCACTTGATTTACCTTTGACATTTATATTAAATCAGCTGTAAAACGTAAATCGATCACAAGGGAAATTTAAACGAATTGTACTACAAATGTAAACATATCGGTTTTATGAATGAAAGTAAATACCAATAGAACGACACCGGTGTCGCTTTACAAACGATATTGATTGATAAACTTGTTAAAGAAAACGACACCGGTGTCGTTAGATTTTGAGGGTACAAGTGTACCGAGTGCAACCGAAGACTGTAGGTCTGACTGGGTCAAAGACCCCGAAGGTTTTAGCTTCGCGAGTTAGTATTATAAGTTTAGGGTTGGGTTAAGTGCTGGGTTTAAAACCCACAGGTTTTAAATTGGCAGGCATTGGATTTTTTAGAATAGGGGCAAGGGGTCAGGGGGGTCAAGGTTGTTTTCGCTGCGGTATTTATATAACTACTCAAATGGATATATTAGTTTATTATTCTTCATCTTAGTCCACATGATAAAGGTGGCTCAGTTAACATAACTATGTTGGGTTACTGAGCCACTTTGGACAATTCAACACATTGCGTTTTCCGAAAACTTCAAAATAGTATTTCGGGTACTTTTGCCCGGAATGTGATATTACCGTGTATCCAATAACTGAAACAATAATATTTGAGAGATGATGCCATTTGTTTCCAAGAAACAAGCTTCATAGTTCATGAAACTACTATTTCATAAAGTCATATTGGACCAGTAAACTTTTAAGCAACCTAAATGATTAAAAAAAAAAGAACTGCATGCTTTGAAATTGCTTTGAAAGGTAATTGTTGAACCATCTGGAAATTTTGTTTTAGAAATCATATAGCAGGGCAATGTTAAAAAGTGTTTTAGACAATTCCCGATCGGGAAGTTAAATTTATATACCCGGTGTTCTACGGAAACAAGCTTTTACAAGACTTTCTATGTAAGTTGAGACTGCCTTGATCTTGATTTTAGTGCATTTTATTTGTTGTTGAAGCGATACAACCAGCGAATTGCCGATTATAAGAAGTTGAACAAGAATTGCATGTGGTGTGCAGCTTCTCCTTTAATCAAACATATTCATATATTCATGTATTTTGTAAAAATGAAATCTTACAAACCAGAACAGGTATGGGAATTTATAAGTGACATGTACATGTAGTACCATGCTACTATGAACAGACCAGTCATGATAACGGTATTCTTGCCAAGTTTAATTGCCAGATAACAAACCAGTACCAAGATATTAACCTGACCGGAAATTCCATCTATTCAACAAGAGGGTCGTCATGGCCCACTATCGCTCACATTCTCGTGAGTAATACTACTCTAAACATGTGATTAAATCTGCGATTTTTGGAGTCATAACTCTAAGACACATTGCGTGATGTGGCTATTCTTCGAGAAAAGAATCAAAGATCATAATGATATATAATTTCAATGCAAGTTTGGTCAAAATCAAATAATAAATGTGATCTGTCATGTTCACAATGCTGGAGTCAGCAAATTTTGTCATTTTTGTGCTAAAACTGCAGGACAAATGGTGCTATATAGCTGGTTTTCGCAAGGAACCGATATGTTATAGTTATCGCATAACTTCTATACAAGTTTGGTCAAAATGAAATTATAAATATGGTCTCTATTGTATTCACAAGACTGAAATAACATAACATAACATGACATTTTCAGCCATAACTCCGAGATAAATGGCGCAATATGGCTGGTTTAAAAGGAAATGAGATCCTATATAAGTTTTATAAAAATTGTCTTAAGAGTTATGACCCCAAAAATATAGTCTTCACTGTGTTGACAGGGATAAAATCAGCATTTTTTTGCCAATTCAGGGGCTGTAATTCCAAGTCAAATGGTGCAATACGGTTGTTTTTGAAAGGAATCGAAATCTTATTAGTTATATAAGTTGTGTGCAAGTTTAGTCAAAATTAACAAAAAATGTGGTCTCTATCGCGTTCACACACCTGATACAAATGCGATCTGTCACAAATGTGGTCCTACAGCGCTCTTTACAGAATTGTCCGATACACATGAGCAGAAGAAAGGAATTACTGAACAAGACTTAGTGCTATAATATAACAGTGTCCTGAAAGCATGTTCAATAGAGTGACATCGGTCATAATTGGCGCGCTAAAATAGCAATCAACATGACATCTAAACTGGACAATAAAGCTTTTTATTACAAAATCTGGTGCATGATCTTAGGTTTCTATTCTCTGTGTAACAAGAACGAAATGCAGCAAGCTGCGCTCTTAACCCTTACCCTGCTAAATTTCTATAATGAACTTGTCCATCTTTCAACTTGGACAGTACCATTAACTGTTAAAAGGGATGCTTACAAAAAGATACAGACTGAATGGCGAACAGTGCAGACCATGATCTGACTGCACGGACGTGCAGGCAGATCTTGGTATGCACTAGTCGCAAAAGCAGAAGCACTTTCACAATCAGGGTAAAGGTTGAAATACAAGAAAGGCATTATACATACATGTACTAGGTATTACCAGACGTTACACGTTAACGATTCTATAGGGACAAAACTTTCAGTTGTATTTTGACAAGATACTGCATGTAGTTTTGAATAAATATTGCCGAGTCAGTGATTTTTTTTGGCCATTTTTAGGGCCGAATATGCGCTGTTTCCCCTTGCAAAAAACCTTCCATTTTCCCCCAAAAATCATTATTTCCCAAATATATATTTCACATTTCCCCTTCTGATGGACTGTAGTGGGAATCGAACCCGAGTCGCTCCGATGCTAGTCCAATGCTCTAGCTATTCCAATGCTCTAACCACTGAGCCAAATTGTCGACACACGTATGCTCCTGTCAAAGATTAAATTTAAAGTTATGCGTAAGCGACCGAAACAATGCAGTTGAATCATGAGAAGTCCGTGCATGACATTTACGGTGAACGCGTAATTGACTCTGTAAATAGTATTAATTGTTTCAAAAAAGTACGTTTTTAAGTGAAAAAATCCGACCAGTTTTACATATCTTGAAATTTGATCTAAACATGACTTAACTGTAAAGTTTTAACATTCAATTCCGAACAGGTGATATTTGTCTGAAAGTTACTTAATACGGGCATACTCTTACGTCAGAGTGGAGAATACTTCATGAAGCAGGACATTTTATTTTACAAAGAAAAATATTGACAATGATATAATTGCAAAGCAATTTAAACTACTGTACACAAATTTCCTCCAAGTTGATTAATCATCTGCTAAAGAAAATTGTGACGATTTCTGTACAATTAACATGCAACATAAGTACCGAAGTTGTATTTTTGAAAATAACCCAGTAAAATTATTGTGATACATTCCGAGCGTGTCTGAAATAAGCTGTCAGTTTAAACATATTTAAAGGCAGTTTTTAGGTAGTGGTAATTGTAATTTGTTAGGAAACTTGTTTTAAAGTACATTTCTTTTATTCTGAAAAATGTTCTAATTTTGCTGAATGTCGTTAACTCGTATCGAATTAACAGTTGACATTTTTATGTCTTTTAAATATTATTAGATATTTTGCACTGTACAAGGTTTTTTTCTTTACATGTATTGACATCCACAAGTATCATAGCAACCAGGGGTGGAGAACCAAAACGACATTAAACTAATATATAGTGTTTATTCAAGTCGTTGCCATGTCAATCAAAACAGAGGCCTCGAACTACAAACCTCTTAATTAGTTGTACTATTTACTTTCATTGTCAAGAAAACTGAAGCTTTTTATATCTTCTCGATGGTTTTAAGCACATTCCGTTGTGTTTTCTTGGCGTGTGCCAAAATCAGGGTATATTATGATACGCATTTCTTGTGATAATGTAATGATAAATCTACTGGTTCGAGTCGTAAATTCGGCCACTTTTTGCGGTTTTTCATAAATATTTCTTTCGTTTTACAATTGATTTGTACAAAATTTCTACCATATGTGCTTTGATACAAGCAACATTGATTGTTATCATTAACGGCCGTTTACAGTATGGTAAACAATACAACCGCGCTTAAAATAACAGACAGGTTTAGCCTCCACATTTTACCTTCTAGAGGTTGTAAATATTCGGCCACTTTTTAAACATAAAGCTGGTTGTATTTTCAACATTTTCTTGGAAATAAATCGATGCTACAGCCAAAATTGTTCTTTTTTCAACAAACTGCAATCAATTTTCAATAGCATATACCTCGTGGGAAATATTTGCCAACAGAGATTTAAAAAGCGCCTGTCATCCTTCTCACACCAGCATGACGTAGTTTAATTTTTACGTCACTGATTATCACACATTCTAGCATAAAACTGCTGTTCTTGTCACTTTTCGGGGGTGTTTCAACAGGAAAGTAAAGAGAATCTCTCGCTCACGTGCTATTACAACACCTTTTTATATATGCGCGTTCCGTGACAAAGCATAAAGGTATTACGGCCCCAAAACGGATAATTCAAAAAGAAATGACGTCAACGTGAAAAAACAACGTAGACATGGAAATTCAATGACGTTGAGGGACAATATATTCATTTTCTTGGTTTTAACGCGTTTTATGCTAGTTAGCGCATGTTCTTTTTGTGTTATAAAGTTTACATTTAAATTAACCCTTGCTGGGCCTCAGCATAAACGAGCGCGTGCAATGACGTCACGCGACCCGCGATACAAAATATTTGCTATTTAGACTACACAACTTTTGGGAAGGACAACTTTTTTTCTACACACCCCAACTTGTTGTTTTTTGCCAACTTTGTTGCTAACGCAAGTGCTTGTGATGACACAGATGCGTTCTCAAGCATCTGGCTCGAAAAAAAGCTTTAAAGTGGGTGGCCGAATATTTACGACCTGGCCGAATTTACGACTCGAACCAGTATATCAATAGTTTTTATACGGCAATGTATATTTAAGTGTCAAATTAAAGAACTTAATAAACTTAAAGTTTCTTAGAATAATTATGAAAAAAAACACTTATAAAATACCATTCGCGTCAAATTCAGATTAATTGACTACTGGTTGAGGATCACCAAATCCGGACGACCACCAAACCGGACAGTTTCGTAGCTGCTAAATTTTGCTGTATTTTTAGCACTCTTTTATAAATCAAACACACATTTGATTTTTTAACAATGATGTGGAATTCTATCTGACAAAAAAAACTTATTGAGGAGGAAATTTCATTTTTGGATTTCGTCATTCATACTGAAGCATGAAACTATCATGGGGGATTTGGAAATCCGCACTGCATTTCTTACTATCATATAGCAGTTTCCATACAAAAAAAATATGAATAAAATTTATATCTTTCAGGCCAATAATGAATACTTTGACTCATTTTCACATTACATATCAAAATGTCATCAGTACAGAGGTTCCTATAACAGTTGTAAAAAAACTGTCCAGATATATGGTACTGCCAATCAGTGAAAGTAAGTAGTTTAGTTGATCCTACATTCGGCCCTGGAAAGGGCATTAATCATTCGTTAGGGATAAACAAATTAAGTCTTCTTCTTGAGGGTGCACCTAACTATGTTCATGTGAAATTTCACAGTTGTAATGACGGAAATGAAAGAGAAAATGGCGAAAAACCTCTAAAAGCGTCCGGTTGGTGGACTCTGACCAGTAGACACACATGGATGATCTCAGAGAGAGACTATTTCCCAAATGTGCACGGATTTTTCATGCAATACAAAAGGTCATGTTCTAATTACTGACAAATATATTTACAGGTTCGTAGCAAGTTGGGCATTTTGTTATATAAATAGTACCCGATAAATTGTGACACATGTTGGCGTGTTCCTTCTTCTAACTATTTGTTTTTATCATACATACACGCTACAAACGTTCTTCAAATCCGAAACCAATCTGGCCTATGTAAAACAAAAAATCATGTAGGTACTGTAAGTCAGTTATCATTCTCGGAATAGGTCTGCATTGTGTTTATAGACCTGTGAGGAGATTTGAAACCTCGCTCGCTACGCTCGCTCGGTTCACAAATCCCTCACAGGTCTATAAACACAATGCAGACCGATTCCTCGAACAATAAATATTACTTATCCTGAAATAAACTCCCGCAATATTTCACTTTTGTAACTAACACTTTACGAGGTTGCTTTCCCCAAGACCGATAGAAATATACGTTTGGGCGGAGCAAACTAGATCTATATTAATATTACCCTCTCACCGTAGTCCTAAATATAAGACCTGACATAACTCCTATCACGTTATAAGTTCATTTTAATTGATATTTTACATTTTTATTTTCCAGGCTTTGATAGTAAAAATGTAAAATGTCAGAATATTGACTGTTGAACGTCAAATGACAACTTTTTTCACGTCTAATTAGATTTGGACTACCTCTCACCCTACGTCATTTACGTTCCTTGTTTACTTGTTGCAATATCTATCCTATTATGTAAAACGGTTTTTGATTGGCCCTTTGGAAAGGTATTTCCCGGTTACTATGATATGTCCACGTTATGACGATCAAAAAATCGATTTCCCTTGCTGACATAGTTATCGACATGTGGATACAGTTATCGACAGCTATATATGACATTTAATTTTCTGGAAATTTTATGCAGTATTTTATAAATAAATATAGTAAATTTCAACTTATTCACGTAAAACTGTTTACTTAATAAAAAAAATGTGCAGACGACACGCTAGCTAGCCTCTCCTTCAAATCACATGGCTACGACATCAACATACGCAAATTAATTGGCCACTAATTGTTTAATTGATTCAATTAATGACACCATGGCCTAAAAAAAAAATTCTTTGTTTCCGGTAACATGCTCAAAAAAATTAGGGTAGGTAGGTCGGAAAAAATTTTTTTTTTTTTATTAAGGGAGACTTTTCGGAAATTATTTTTGTGTCAAAAAATGAATACAAATAAGGGGGTTATGCCTTTAGAGCATCAGCAAGTTGATTTCTAACATCACTGGCCATGTTTAAAGCAGAAAAAGTGCAGTTTTGCAACTTTTTGTGAAAAAGTTGAAAAAAAATTTCTCCAAGGCAATAAAAACATTTAGGGTCGGGCCAAAAATTTAGGGTAGGTCGGGATACCGGAAACAAACAATTTTTTTTTTTTACGCCTAAAGAAATAAATGTTATCGGATTGCCGAGAGTATTACACAGAAATAATATCAGTGTAAGGTCTATATGGTGTTTTTCCGAAAGTGAATTAGGTTGCGCATCTTGGAATGGAAAATTACCAATTATGACGTAATCATTTCCTTAAAAACTCGTAAAAAAAGGAAACATAGCTTTTATTCATATAGATGAATTTGTCTATGTACCAATTTTCACCATTAAGTCTGCGTATCGGAACAGCAGATTTTCCTCCGGGGGTGTCAAGAATGATGGTTGTCCATGTTGTTTCGGCTCTTCTGGTACCCGGCTTGCCATTTTACTTGTAAAGTTGTGCAGGGCACAGCATACAACTTCGCCAAAGCAAAGACAGCGAAGCCATCCCTCAATATGTTGATTGCAGTGCTCATTTATGAGGGAGAATATTTAAACCTTCTGTTATTCTGAGAAAACATTTAAATTCAGGGAAAAGGTGGTTTGTAAGCATCTAAATGCTAGATATGAACCATTTTGCTATACTCAGTTTAAATAAGAAAAGAGGTTTGACGACTCAAATATTCATTTTGTAACATTTTTGAATATTATTAGGGACCATGTTGATAACTGTAGACATCACTGAAATTCAGAGATAGTTATCGACACCCCCAATTTGACACCCGCAATAGATGCATGTAATATTTTGTGGTATGCAACCTACAAATATACATCATTAGGTCAAATTAACATTAATAACCCGCCAAACTACAGCGAAAATTTCCAGAAGCAAGATTTAGGACACCTGTACTCTTACCGCATGACGTAAGCCCTTCTACTTTTAGAAACGACACCAAACAGTGCCTGACGAAATTGTCTCTGGTCAGTCAAAAATATGGCGCACAGATTTCAAAAACGATGAAATGAACACATAAAATATTTTTCTGGTACATTTTGATATTATTGGGTTTCCATGACGTTATTTTTACTTAAAAATCAATTAAGATCAACAGAACTGTTGATAACTGTAGACTGTCGGTAACTGTGTCACCTGCTCTACCTGCGTTTGATGTAAACGCCCATTCGGTGAGCTTTTCTGAAATTGGCAGTATATAACCTGGATGATATGGATCTTACAAAAAAGCGGGATTAATGCAAAAAAAAGCACTGCTACGGATTAGATGGAACAAAATTTAGGCTCTTAATGTGATCTATTTTATGTCATGAAAATCACGAAAATATTTGTGGAGGACATTTAGTAAATCTATACTACTGTTACGAGTGTAGATCTATATAATATTAACAAATTTAATAATAATAAATTATCAGTTAGAAACTTAGAATCTAGATACTTACAACTTATGTAGAGTCTATAAGGCGCCTCGAAAAGATGTTTCTGCTCTGTCGTCATAACACGTGCGATGACGTAGATAAAAATGACGTCATCCGGCCCAGCGCTTTCGGCTGCAGATCTTCACCGCCGCCATTTGTGATATAATACAGCCAAGCCTAAGGTAAATTCACCTTTATATATATGTAAAATCTAAATGTTTTGCGTATTTACACTGTTGTTTAGGCCTAAGAAATTATTTGAATCGATGCCGAGCATCTTTGAGTTGATCTTTCGTCTGTTCTAGTTGTAGGCCTATCATTTTGATTAAACAGGCTGACCCGATCGGGCTTTCGACATAAAAACTAATATTTCTTGAATAAGAATGAAGATATTTCTTTCAAACTTGGACCATTTATTAAACATAAATATGAGGCATATTAAGATAGAAATAACTTTGTTGCCTTCAGTTTTGTTAAAATTACTTCCCTTTTTATGGAACACATTCTAGTCTCCAACATCATGACACATTTTGACACTAATGACCTCCTAAGCCAGTACCAGCATGGCTTCAGATCTAAGTATAGCTGTGAATCACAACTGATCAGCTTTACATAAGAAGTTTACGACAACCTTGAGCAAGGTCAACAAACAGATGTAACAGTAATGGATTTTAGCAAAGCATTCGACAAGGTTGATCACAATAAACTGATATTTAATCTTAATCATTTAATGAGCTGGGTGTCCACCCTCTGGTATCACAGTGGATAAAGTCATTTTTGAAGGGCCGAACCCAAAGAGTAGTTGTAGACGGCTGCACTTCTGACACCCTGCCTGTCCTGTCCGGTGACCCTCAGGGATCTGTCCTAGGGCCCTGTCTCTTCCTGGCTTACATTAATGACCTACCAGATTCTATTAGAAATAAGGCAAGACTGTTTTAAGATGATACCATAGTATACCTTACAGTCAAGTCCTCATCAGATGCCCAAACACTACAAAAAGATTTGTACGCCCCATACGAAAAAAAAATTTAATAAAAGGTCAATAAAAGGCAAACAAAGGGCTAGCAAAAGGTACTTCTATGTTTTGTTAAAACCTTTTATAAGCCTTTCATTTAACAAAATACTAACAAAAGACTTAAAGATTTTGTGAGTAATACATTTTGTTTACCTTTTGTTTCAGACACTGCCTTTTATTAATGTTTCATTACACTTATAGTTTGAAATTTACCTTTTATTAGCATTGGATTAGACTTATTTTCTTAAATGTTGCCTTTTATTAATGTTTCATTACACTTATAATTTGAAATTTACCTTTTATTAGCATTGGATTGGATATATATTCTTAAATGTTGCCATTTGTTTGTATTTCATTCCACTTAGAATCAACACTGACATATTTTGTACTTGATTTCAAAAAAAAAAGAAGTTTTGTTAATATTTCAATACATTTGTAAGTCTAGCATAAACAAATTAGTTTCATATTTCATTGATATTGGCTAAATACTGCTGCTGCTGTTTTGAATTTAGAGCTACATCTACCATTCACTGCGTTCTTCATAATTACACCCCTGACGAGTGCAAAGATTTGTCAGTAAGTAAATGGCTACTGAGCACAGATATTTAGCCTTTTTTACCCCAGTGACCTTCACCTTTCAGACACGGCCCAGCCACCATCTTCTCTGGAGTGATCTGTACCAACCCTAGACTTTCTAGTGCATATCACTAGCATGTTCTGCTTGGCTGCACAAAATGGCCGCCAGAGATAAATATAGAAAATTTTGTCTGGCTTTCACAGGTCAAACTGCTGGCTGGATTTCAACATAACTTAGTGACAAGTATAACCCCTAGTTGTGCTTATCACCAGCATGTTCTACTTCACTGAACAGAATGACCGCCAAAGTTAAAAATAGAAAAACCTTGTCCGGCTTTCATAGGTCAAACTGCTGGACAGATTTTGACAAAACTTCACAGGAGTGATCAATACCATGCCTTGTTGTGCATATCACCAACATGTTCCGCTTCACTGCACAAAATGGCCTCATCAGCTAAAGGTATACATAGGGGAAACATGCCCATCTGTACTTATTCTGTGGAAAACTGAAAAAGCTTGGGGAAAAAAACCTTGGAATCTCACACTTAGAAAATTTAACATGAAGAAATTCTAACACATAGAAGAATTAAGCCCGGAAACTCACACTTAGGAAATTTTAGCACAGAAAATTTCGGCTTAGTAAAAATTTGGCACGGAAAAAGAGCACGGAATGTTTCCGTGCAAAATTTAGACTAAGTCCACACTGATAGCTAGAAATTTTAGACATCTTTAACCAGGGAGTGCAATATTTATGCAGATATTCATTCTAAAAATTATTCATTCAAATACTGTAAAATCAGATACCCTTTCAAGATTGAAATTTTGTGAATATGAAATTCCTGTTCTATATATTCCTTTATAATGCATCATTTGCAAATGCATAATTATATTCTTTATCATACATAATTTTAATTAAGCCAGCCCTCAATTTTCACAATTCTGGAAATTTTGAATACAGTCAAACCTGTGTTAAAAGACCACCTGCGAACAAAGACCACTTTTACAAAACCTGTCTGAAAAGACCATCATTTTGTTCTCGGTCAGACCATTATCAATGAATTATTTAACCAGTTTTAAGAGAGACAATCTGTGAACAGAGACCACTTAAAATAATAATTAAAATTTCTCCTCCAAAAACAATTCCAATGTTTTTCTCATTCCATAGAATTTCTTAGATTTTTTAAAATAATGCTTTTTCCTAGTAAGATTTTTTTATTTAAATTGCACCAAAGAGTTCATTGAAAATCTTAAGATTTGTTTGGATTATACTAGGTATCCAAATTAACTGAAATGAAAAAAGAATCTAACTAATTAAAATTTATGTCATGTTTTCATTTTGTGTATTAAAAGGATGTTAATTAGAATTCTATCATTTAGCTATTATTGAACATTTAAATATAGATCTATTAAAATATAGGCCAAGAAGTCTTGATATATTTTGCCTCATTATTTTTTACTTTACCCAATCTAAAATTTCAGTTCAAAGAGTTGAAAATTCACAGAACATTTGAGTCTGAAATTGACATATATTGAAGGAAAGCAGGCAGAATAAGTTACACACTAGACTTGCATAGTGTCTGCCTTTCGTCATTCATGAGATAAATCATATCTGAATTCCTTATTTTAATACTTTATATTTATTTATTCTATTGCATTTCTTACATTTTCAGTATCTAAAAGATGAAATGAGAGTGCTCTGCAATGCTTATATAGATGGAAATTTCAAATTGGCTGCCTCTGTATACATATAGGTAACTGATTGCTTTGTAGATGCTTAAGGCCTCACCAAATTAAAAAGTTGTTTATCGAATTTGCCACTTGTATATTTCCAGAAACACAAAAAAATTTGGCTTGCGCTCGCCCCATGGAAAAAAAAAATCAAGCTAAGATTTATTGGTGTGCTTTAACTAAGTACTCTTTACGGACGTAACTATGTACAAATGCTTATAAATAAATTCCAGTTCCAGATTGTTATAAAATAGTCACTTAAATCACAATAAATACATTTCGTCTATAATATGTCATGATATATATGCATGCAGTTACGCCATTTTCTTCGATTGTTGCAACAAAAATCGGATTTATTTCATTGAAAATTGGATGAAAACTCTCACTAATTTATTTCATAACATCAGTCTACATTATTAGTCCCCTACTGGTTGCATGAGAACCAGTTTCGGGGACTATAGGATTGCGCTTTTCCGTCATTCTGTCGGTCCGTCCGTCAGCAATACATGTCTGGTCCATAACTCTGTCATCCGTGAGGGGATTTTAATATTACTTTCACATAAATGTTGAGACGACATGTCATGCGCAAAACTCGGACCCCGAGCTCAAAGGACAAGGTCACAATTGGAGGTCAAAGGGGGCTTTTTTCCTGTCTGGTCCATAACTCTCCCATCTATAAAGGGATTTTAATATTACTTGGCACAAATGTTCCTCATAATAAGATGATGTGTCATGCACAACTTTTAGACCCCTAGCTCAAAGGTCAAGGTCACACTTGGCATGGGGACTGTTGCTCCCGGTGAAGACTTAAATTTAATAGTAAATAATTATTTTAAGCTTCAAGTCAAAAGCTTTTATTTTAGCAGAGATATTTAACTTTATCAAAAGCTTCGAAAACTGGAAAAGTGGAGCTAAAAATGCTACATTTTCATAAAAGTAAATACATATATTCAAGTCACATATCTGTTTCATGATTATGGGTTTAGGTTATGCAGTGTTGTATATTACATATTTTCTATCAGCATTTTCAAACGCATACATTACTTGATTACACTGTTACTGTACTGTATGCCAATGTTATTAACTTATTACCTTTTTCCACGAGTTCGCTTTGTTGTGTGCCTTCAGGTCAAAACATACCCAACCCAAAATGTACCCATGTTTTCTCAATCCCTGTGAATTATTTCTAATGTAAAAGGGCTGTACATTCTATTTCAAGGTTTTTATTAATCGAGAGAAAAAAAAACAAGACAAATATATTTCTTCACTCTTAAAATTCACTCCCTGCTGATTTTCTCAAAAAAAAAATCTTTTTTTTTTCTCTTGCCGCCTAATTTTTTTTCAGACAAAAATCCGATGAACAACTTTTTTTTTTAATTTGGTGTGGCCTAAAACATTAATTTTGTACTTTTTGTGATATTGTAAAATTTAATTGTAAAGTTTAGCTGCAACATCTACTGTCAGAAAAAAACAATCCAGATTATTATTATTGTAGAATAACATTAATTCAGCCAGTTAAAATGTCATTTATTATAAAGGGCTGACCATTTGATATGAGGGAGGTTGGTGCTTTCTTGGATTTGTTTTAATTCTGAGTAGCTTTGCTTGAAAAAAGTATTCTGGCTTCAGCATAATGAAAACAAGTCTGGACTTCCAAATTCCGGAAGAAACAATTGTGGCTCCAGGTCAGATTTAAAAAAAAAAAAATATGGAGTCATGGGATGACAAAAACCGGGTCACTAGGTCAAACATGTTTGCAAACTTTACACTGTTATGGTTTGTTAGTACAGTGTTTTCTCTTGTAAAGCTTATGAATTTGTGAAAAAGAATTATGCATATTCTGTTGTGTATAAAAATATTTTTGAAATTGTGAATTCAGAAACATTTTTAACTTATTTCTGGAATATCCTGAATTTAGTTCTTAATCTTTAGAGAGTATTTCAGTAAAAGTTCAGTAAAATCATTTTCTGAAACTTTTTGAATTCATTTCTGATTCTTTCAGATACAGTTCTAAAAATGGGTCAGGCAGGGTTCAGTCTGTTCAGACATGTTTCAAAAATATTCAGACAAATAATGTCATGAGGAAACTTTTCTTCTGATTTATAAAAAAAACCTCAAACACTTGATGAATTAAGTCAGCAAAATGCAAGATTGAGCATAACATTTCTTTAACAAGCTTATTACTAATTTAAGTTTTGAATTCCAAAAAAAAATCTTTGGGTTACTATGAAAAAAATATTCTGACCCTCAAGTTCTGAAAAAATATTCGGACTTTTAAAGAAAGGGGAAAAAAAGATCTTTTTCTCCAAGTAAAAAAAATCCTGGGAGGCCCCTCACACTATCCCCCTCCTCCCCCGCCCTTGAAACAAGTGTACAAGTGAAATTGCATTTACAAATTGGATAGACAGGATTTTCTTCATAGGAGTAATCAGGCCTTTTTTTATGCTGATTTTAGGGCCGAAATTCGGCCCCATTCCACAATCTAAAAAGTATACTTTTTTCCCCACCTTGGCCAAAAATTCCCCATGCAAAAAAAAAAATGAAATTAGTTTTGATTTTCTGTCCTGATTTTAACAACTTTTCAGCAAATATATTCCTCCAAACAATGATTTCGCGACGTAAATTTCCCCTCCAAAAGGGACCTGGTACCCTTCCCCAAATTTACAAAAAAAGGGTTGGAGTTAGTGCATTTAAGCTGGATATTCAGTTACTTCAGGCCAGTTAAGTAAGGTAGATTACACTGCTTTGTACTTGATATTTTTATTACTTTAACTGTAGAAAATGGCACAATTTACATACAGGTATCAGTTTGTTTAGAGTTTTTGTATCACATTTTGACACTTTACATTTTTGAAAAGGTCAAAGTTATTTATGATATAAATGTTCATGGTGAAGTTGCTGTGAAAGCCAAAGACACTTTAATTATTTATATAATTTCACATTTTCTTGGCAGTCAGATTGTTTTGACACTATTGCACAAACATATGATCATTTAAGATGTTCCTTTATTTAATGAAAGATAATAAGACTGGCTTTCATCATTTTTCAGATGTTGTACAAGCAGGACTCTCAATCTCACTCAAGTTGATGGGTCAGTTGCACGAATGGTAACTGTAATCCACACTGGTCACGGGAAAAAGTGCCGCTGTGTGCGAATCAATTGTAGTTTCTCCGGTTTGTATTTCGTATGTTTTTACAGCAATGTAGCGATTTTGAAAAATTCTGCGGGCAAAGTAGAACACGTAATTCATACCTTACATAGACAGGAACTGTTTTTGCCAGAAAGTTCAGCTGTGTTACACAGTGTAAGAATTTTTGCAGGGTGAATGGTGCTGCCATGGTGTTGGAGATTTATGTACATAATTTTGCACTTAATGTCTATAAGATTTATGTATGACTATACATGACACATCTAAGTAGGAGAACAGTCTATTCTTATATTTAAATAATAATAAAAACCAGTAAGAAGGACAACAGGTCAAAGGCAACAGTTAAATATGAATTATTTTTATTTCTTATATATAATTTGCCACAATTACTAGGCTGCTTAAAACTGGCAAGATTGACAGCTACAGGATTTTTTATAACCACAGTGTAATGATATGAAAACTATCAGTATTACAAATTCAATTGTCCGTATTGCCCAGGTTGTCCCAAAGCTTGTACGGACAAGTGAAATTTGACAAGAATTTACTATATAACTATCATACGGACAAGTAAAAAATAGCAAATGACAAAAACAGACAAGCAAGTAAAAATCAGATTTTGCCGCCCCTGTATTAGTGTTCAGTTATAAAATGAAACAACTGTCCTACATCAAAAACTGTTTCAGACATAAAAAAGTCATGAGGTTTTTGTAAACAAATATAATGATTAGATAATGATTGAATAATCTTTAAAAATTTTGAAATGTATGCACTATAATTATGTCCTTGATGTAACAACTTTTATGACTTAAAAAGTAACATTGGCATTACCTCAGGTACCAAGTGTGACATATTTTACCTACATTTTAGATAATATAATCTTAACAGCTACATATGCAACCAGGTACTTATGAATCACATACCATTATATATGATAAAATGACCATTATTTATGATAAAATAAATAAAGATTGATAAATAGTAAAATAACCAAATAAAATACAGTTTGTAAATATGGTTATAGCAATGTAAAGTATCAAATGTCAAGGATCTGTATGTTGTGTGTATGAATGTTATTAGCTTGACTATTCGAGAATAACTAGAGCTATCCTACTCACTACGGCGTATAGAAATGAAAATTAAAAATCTTCTATTCTGAAAGTTCAAGGCCTAGGACTTTAATATTTGGTGTGTAGCATTGCCTAGTGAATCTCTTAACAAAATTTATCAGATTTACTCCTGGGGTGAAAAGAGGCCCAGCTCTGGGGTCACTTCTTATGACTTATGTAGGAAAATGTAACTCAAACATTATCAGATCATATTTCCTAGACTATTTAATTAAATTTCCTGATGACCCCAAGTGATTAGGGGTCACTTAACTGTGACCTTGACCTACTTGTCCGTCGTCCGTGCGTAAACTTTTCCTTGTGACATCTCTAGAGGTCACATTTTTCATGGGATCTTTATGAAAATGGGTCAGAATGTTCATCTTGGTAAATTCTAGGTCAAGTTCGAAACTGGGTCATGTGCCATCAAAAACTAGGTCAGTAGGTTTAAAAATAGAAAAACCTTGTGACCTCTCTAGAGGCCATAATTTTCAATGGATCTTCATGACAATTGGTCAGAATGTTCACCTTAATGATATCTAGGTCAAGTTCGAAACTGGGTCACGTGCCTGCAAAAACTGGGTCAGTAGGTCTAAGAATAGAAAAACCTTGTGACCTCTCTAGAGGCCATATATTTCACAAGATCTTCATGAAAGTTGGTCAGAACGTTCACCTTGATGATATCTAGGCAAAGTTTGAAACTGGATCACGTGCTGTCAAAAACTAGGTCAGTAGATCAAATAATAGAAAAACCTTGTGACCACTCTAAAGGCCATATTTTTAATGGGATCTGTATGAAAGTTGGTCTGAATGTTCACCTTGATGATATCTAGGTCAAGTTCGAAACTGGATCACGTGCTATCAAAAACTAGGTCAGTAGGTCTAAAAATAGAAAAACCTTGTGACCTCTCTAGAGGCCATATATTTCACAAGATCTTCATGAAAATTGGTCAGAATGTTCATCTTGATGATATCTGGGTCAAGTTTGAAACTGAGTTACGTGCCATCAAAAACTAGGTCAGTAGGTCAAATAATAGAAAAACCTTGTGACCTCTCTAAAGGCCATATTTTTCATGGGATCTGTATGAAAATTGGTCTGAATGTTCATCTTGATGATATCTAGGTCAAGTTCGAAACTGGGTCACGTGCGGCCAAAAACTAGGTCGGTAGGTCTAAAAATAGAAAAACCTTGTGACCTCTCTAGAGGCCATATATTTCATGAAATCTTCATGAAAATTGGTCAGAATGTTCACCTTGATGATATCTAGGTCAAGTTTAAAAGTGGGTCACGTGCCATCAAAAACTAGGTCAGTAGGTCAAATAATAGAAAAACCTTGTTACCTCTCTAGAAGCCATATTTTCCACGGGATCTATATGAAAATTGATCTGAATCTTCATCTTGATGATATCTAGGTGAAGTTCGAAACAGGGTCATGTGCGGTCAAAAACTAGGTCAGTAGGTCTAAAAATAGAAAAACCTTGTGACCTCTCTAGAGGCCATACTTGTGAATAGATCTCCATAAAAATTGGTCAGAATGTTCATCTTGATTATATCAAAATAGAAAAACCTTGTGACCTCTCTAAAGGCCATATTTTTCATGGGATCTGTATGAAAGTTGGTCTGAATGTTTATCTTGATGATATCTAGGTCAAGTTTGAAACTGGGTCAACTGCGATCAAAAACTAGGTCAGTAGGTCTTGAAATAGAAAAACCTTGTGACCTCTCTAGAGGCCATACCCTTGAATGGATCTTCATGAAAATTGGTCAGAATGTTCACCTTGATAATATCTATGTCAAGTTTGAAACTGGGTCACGTGCCTTAAAATACTAGGTCAATAGGTCAAATAATATAAAAACCTTGTGACCTCTCTAGAGACCATATTTTTCAATGGATCTTCATGAAAATGAGTCATAATTTTTATCTTGATAATATCTAGGTCAAGTTCAAAACTGGGTCACATGAGCTCAAAAACTAGGTCACTATGTCAAAAAAAATAAATAATAGAAAAAACGACGTCATACTCAAAACTGGATCATGTGGGAAGAGGTGAGCGATTCAGGACCATCATGGTCCTTTTGTTTATGTACTAAAATGTTTGAGTCATTGAGGTGGTTTGTCCACAAGTAACAGGCTCAACATTATGGTACATGTACTATTTCTATCCAAAGGGATATTAAATGTTTTTGATATCTCAGTATTGACATGAGTTTTCAACAGTTTACAAAGGATATTTTGCAACCAAAATGTTTCATAAGAAATAGCTCGACTGTCAGGAAAAAAAACGCTTTTTAGCTCGACTATTCGAAGAATAGGGAAGCTATCCTACTCGAGTCGCCCCGGTGTTGGCATAGCGTCAGCTTCACACAAAGTTTGCGTACTGCCCCAAATATTTTCAAAGTCCATTGAGATATTGCTTTGATATTTTGCATACTTGTTTACCATCATGACCCCAGTCTGTAAAAAGGAGGAGGCAACTCTATCAAGCATTTTGACTGAATTATGGCCCCTTTTCGACTTGGAATAAATATTAAAGTTTGCGTATCACCCCAAATATTTTCAAAGTCCATTGAGATATTGCTTTGATATTTTGCATACTTGTTAACCATCATGACCCCAGTCTGTAAAAAGGAGAAGGCAACTCTGTCAAGCATTTTGACTGAATTATTGCCCCTTTTCGACTTGAAATAAATGTTAAAGTTTGCGTACCGCCCCAAATATTTTCAAAGTCCATTGAGATATTGCTTTGATATTTTGCATACTTGTTAACCATCATGACCCCAGTCTGTAAAAAGGAGGAGGCAACTCTATCAAGCATTTTGACTGAATTATGGCCCCTTTTCGACTTGGAATAAATGTTAAAGTTTGCGTACCACCCCAAATATTTTCAAAGTCCATTGAGATATTGCTTTGATATTTTGCATACTTGTTTACCATCATGACCCCAGTCTGTAAAAAGGAGGAGGCAACTCTATCAAGCATTTTGACTGAATTATGGCCCCTTTTAGACTTAGAATATGCTTATTGTAATGTTATAATTTTACTCATAGCTTATATTATACTATCAAGCACTGAGAATAGTCGAGCGCGCTGTCCACTGACAGCTCTTGTTTATTACTGTTGTTGTACTTCTATTTTTAATGTTATTTGTTGGCTTGTGTTTTCAGGAAAAGATGTTACAGCCAGTGTATGAAGACTGAATTTTTGATAGGTCACAGGTGCTCTCGCAAAGACTGATGGCCTGGCAGCATAAACTATTCTATGGTAAATAGGGCCTGACATAACTTGTGTTATGTTTTCAGCTTTTTATGCGCCCGTCTCTGGAAGAGCGGGGCGTATTATGTGAACACCCGTGGATTTTGAAATAACTTGGCATAAATGTTCACCATAATGAGATGATGTGTCATGTGCAAGATTCAGACCCCTAGCTCCAAGGACAATGTCACAATTAGAGGTCAACAGTTAACACGGTCTGTTTCGTGTCCAGTTCAGGGATATAAACTAGCTATTTTTAGCTCGATTATACGAAGTATGGAGAGCTATCCTACTCGACCCGGTGTCGGCATCCTTCCGCGTCCGCACTTTGGTTAAAGTTTTGATGCACTTTCTCCTTATCTTTGTTATTACTTGATGGATTTACTTCAAAGTTAAAATAGTTCTTCCTCATCATCACCTACATAATATGGCACAAGGGTCATAACTCTTGCACCAATATATCATGAATTATCCCCCTTTTTACTTAGAATTTCAGGTTAAAGTTTTGGTGCATTTTCACTTTATCTAAGTTATTACTAAATGGATTTGATTCAAACTTAAAATAGATGTTCAACATCATCAGTCACATCATATTACACAATGGCCATAACTCTTGCACCATTAATTCATGAATTATCCCTCCTTTTTACTTATAATTTTAGGTTAAAGTTTTGATGCACTTTCACTCTAACTCTTGTTATTACTGAATGGATTTGATTCAAACTTAAAATAGTTGTTCCACCATATCACCCACATCATATGACACAAGGTTCATAACTCTAGCACCAATTTTTCATGAATTATGCCACTTTTACTTAGATTTAAAGGTTAATTTCGATGCATTTTCACTATATCTCAAGTCATTACAAAATGGATTTGATTTAACATGACACAATGTGCATCACTGTTGCACCAATATTTCAAGAATTACGCCCCCTTTTTGCTAAGAATTATACTTAATATTTAATGTTTTGATACACTTGATCCTTATCTCTCTTATAACTTAATTCTTTTGACACAGACTCAAGCTATTATCCAATATTTCATCCACGTTGGAGTCATTAAACACTTCAGTGACAGCTCCAGCTTCTACAAATGTGCCCAGTTTCACTATCCAGCAGCGAAATAGTAGAGTGCGCTGTCTCCTGTGACAGCTCTTGTTATTTAGGGCAGACTGTCAAAAATAATTGTTTAACGATAGGTATATTAGCATTTTCTTCAACAATTTAGGGGCCCAGCCCAAAATTAAGGGGCCATGGTCTACTTGGCTCCTGTTAATTTATATCCCTGCAGTCTATAACTCTGCCAACCATGAAGGGATTTTGAAATAACTTGGCATAAATGTTTACCATAATGAGACAATGTGTCATGCACAAGACCCAGACCCATAGCTCCAAGGTCAAGGTCACAGAAGTCAAAGGTCAACAGAGTCTGTTTTGTGTCTGGTCCATAACTCTGCCATTCATCAAGGGATTTTAAAATAACATGGCTTAAATGTTCCCCTTAATGAGACATGTCAGTGTCAGTCCCCTGGTTCTAAGGTCAAGGTCACAATTATAGGTTAACGGTTAACATTGTCTGTTTCTTGTCCAGTCCATAACTCTGCCATTGATGAAGGGATTTTGAAATTACTTGGCTTAAATGTTCCCTATTTATGAGATGACGTGCCATGTACAAGACCCAGACCCCTTGCTCCAAGGTCAAATACAATGTTACACTTGGAAGTCAAATGTGTATCTTGTCTTGTCCATTGAACAGCCTATAAAACATGTATGTTACTCGACACAACAACTGACAGTTTACAGTTTGAATTCTGGCAAAGGGCAGCATAAAGGGGCCACACTTACAAACAGTTCAGTGCCTTTGAAAAATCAGTAATATCAAAGAACTGTTACATATCTTTGTTTCAATGCATTTGCAATAATCACCCATTGCTGAAATTTCACATCATAAACTTGATGGAATATAGTTTTATTTTTATTTCTTTACAAATGGTATTCATTTTTTATAAGGGAACAACTTTTTAACTCATCTGTCACTAGTGACAAGGTAAACTTTTGTGATCGCCCTTCGTCTGTCATCGTTGTCCATCCACAATTTCTTTTGAACATGATAGAGACCACATTTTGCAATTGATTTTAATTAAACTAGTACATAATTTGTGTGAGTATAACATCTTGGTTCCTTTGTTTTGAAAACTGGCCAGATCCCATCATTAGTTCCAAAGTTATGACCCCTTAGAAAAGGGCCAAAATTGCTATTTTTGCTTTTGCAGCCATATAGTCACTTCGTTTATTTTTTGATTTGATACAAACTTGCAAAATATTTTTCACATCAACATATCTTAGATTCCATGATGAATCTGTCAGGTCCAATCATAGGTTCCAGACTAACAGCCCCTGAAGGAACCAAAATTTGTAATTTTACCTTATGAACTCGATAGAAGTGACATTTTACATTCAATTTTAACCACACTTATATACAACTTGTCAAAATAAGATCTCAATTCTTTTAAAAAAAAACAAAAAACGACTAGATTCCATCATTGGTTCTAGAGTTAATGCCTCTAAAATTTTGGCCCTTCTAGCCATATAAAGGTTTTTGATACGCCCGCTTAGCTCAGAAGGTAATGTGTTGGTCTACAGATCGTGGGGTCATAAGTTCGTTCCTCAGGCTGGGCATATTTTCTCTGCGGCAATTTGATAGAAGACATTGTGGCTAAGATCGTTCGTCCTCCACCTCTGATTTATGTGGGGAAGTTGGCAGTTACTTGCGGAGAACTGGTTTGTACTGGTACAGAATCTAGAAAAACTGGTTAGGTTAACTGCCCGTCGTTACAAGACTGAAATACTGTTGAAAAAATGGCGTTAAACCTAAAACAAACTTGCACAAAATGTTTATCTTGATGATCTCTAGGCCAGGTTAAAAACTGTGTCATATGGGTTCAAAATCTAAGTCACCCGGTCAAATCAAAGGAAAAGCTTGTTAACAATCTTGAGACCACATTTATGAGCTCTCTTCATGAAACATGGTCACAATCATTTTAATCTTGTTGATTTCTAGGTCAAGTTCGAAACTGGGTCATGTGGGTTAAAAAATTAAGTCAAATCAAAGGAAAAGCTTGGCCATATTTATGACCATATCTTCATGAAACTTGGAAAGAATGTTTATCTTGATGATCCCTAGGCCAAGTTTGAAACTGGGTAATATGGGATCTAAAACTAGGTCACCACTCAAAGGAAAAGCTTGTTAACACTGTAGAGGCAACATTTATGACCTTATCTTCATGAAACTTGGTCAGAATGTTTTTCTTGAATATTCCAAGGCCAAGATGTGGATTCAAAACTAAGTCACTTATTCAAATCAAAGGAAAAGCTTGTTTATACTTTAGAGTCCACATTTAAAACCCTATATTCATTAAACTTCAAAATGTTTATCTTGATGATCCCTAAGCCAGTTTCGGGTCATGTGGGGGTCAAAACTAGGTCACCTGCACATTCAAAGGAAAGATTTATTAACACTGTAGAGGCAGCATTTACGACCCTATCTTCATGAAACTTGGTCAGAATGTTTATCTTGATGATCCCTAAGCCAGGCAATTGTTTGAAACAGGGTCATTTGGGGTAAAAAACTAGGTCTTACACTCGGATCAAAGGAACACTTGATAACATTCAAGGGGCAACATTTATTACCCTATTGTCATGAAAGTTGATCAGAATGTTTATCTTGATGATCCTTTATGTCAAGTTCAAAGCTGTGTCATTTGGGGTCAAAAACTAGTTCAAATGCTCTAATCACAAGTTTATTCAAATCATGAACCCTGGGGTCACATAGATAAAGTACCAGGTAGTAGTAAACTTAAAATCTTCTACAACCACAGGGCACAGACCTTGCATATATTGCATTTAGCATATTTAACAGGTGAACAATACAAGGTCATCATGACCTCTTGTTGAGAATATTTTAAGTACGGTATTCATCGTATGGGACAGCACAGCAGAACATGTAATGGTCAGGTAGATTAATTGTAAAGATGTTGTTCGTTTATCAAATATTTCTGTGTTTTGAAGATACACTCCTAAACCTTAATTAATAAGCATTTATCTGTTTGTTAACATTATCAGTGAACATTTTATTTCACTGTATTTTAGCTGAATTAAATGAAAACTTAACAGTTTCATGATTGTGTATTGAAGGATGTTTAGGTCACTACTTGTCTGTTTTCAATGAAAATTTTGTTAACAATTATATAGAACAATGCCTGTAAATTATTTTTTTTATTTCAATAGGTTATAGGGGTAATGTCTTTAAACAGAAGCATGCTGTTGTGGAGTGAAAGTGCACAAACCATTGATAACCCTTTGGAGAATCAGTACCAGGTAATGAGCAAACCAAAACAATAGTCTAAATGTTTCAGTGAAAAACAATATAATGAATTATAGTGCATGCTGTCAGTCTGAATTCAGGGTTAAAACTATCTGGCTAGTAAAAGGCCTTGCTAAATTTTCTATTGGCAAATTACATTCCACAATTGTCAATCTTTTTAGCTCAACTATTCAAAGAATAGGTAGAGCTGTTGGACTTACCCATGCGTAAGCCAGTATCTCGGTACCCATCAAGGGAATGGATTGAAATTCACACACGTTCACTGTGATGATCTGACATGCAGTGCACAGGTTCCATAACTCTACTTTGTATTTTTCAAAATATTATGCCCCTATTCCAACTTTGCAGTTTCTTGGGTTTTTGTATGTAAAGTTAAAACTAGTCTCTTAGTACCCACTAGTTGGAATCATGGATTGAAACTTAACACAAATTTCCATTGTTATAAGCTGATATGCATTACACAGGTTCCATAACCCTGTTTTGCAATTTTACAAAATTTTGCCTCTTTCTTTCGTTTTCAATAATCAATTGACAAGATTGTTGAACACTAGTAGTCGAGCGTTGCTGTCCTCTGACAGCTTTTGTTAAGCGGTTAGGTCTTTTCTTTGCTGTGATATGAATGCATTGTCGGCTTGTTGATAGATATTGCATAAGTTGCTGTGTTATCCTTAAACTTGGACACTATGTTGATGGACATAATATCTTGGCAAATTTCATTTTCAATTAAATATATGCGCTTTTCACCATACAAATAATATAACTAGGTTGTTTAAATGGAAATTTTAAATGGAATTTCAAAGTTGTAAACTGATTAAATATTTACGTATATATACAGTATGATAATACGATTTTTTATGATTTTATATTTTTAGATGTCTTTTCAAATGTTTGCCATTCTGAAAATTTTTTTGACTTGAGCAGTGTCAAACAGTCTAGAGAATCAGTTCCTCCAAATGAACAAATCACCACAGTCATCAAAATTATGGGCAGAGATATTTCATGGAAGAGAGATAACATGACAATACAAAAATAGGTACAGTATATAAAGTATAGGATGGCAACCATTTTCTATACACAACCTTTTCATAGTTCATAATGGGCTTCTTTTGTTATACCCTGCCGAAGGCGGAAGTATATAGTTTTGGCTTTGGCAGACCATCTTTTCAGCAGTCCTTTCATAGTCATTTCTCATAGTATAAAATGTGGTAGTACTGTTAACTGCTATAAAGAAATATGTTCCTGCATGTTTCAGTTGCATTATTTGAGGAAGCCAAGATTTATAGCCCTTTGTACTTGTATCTACAGGTATATATAGAACAGTCCATACTAAAGTTTAGGTCAATTTTACAACTAGGTCATCAGCTGTTAAGCACAAGGCCACTAACTCAAATCATATAAAAAAAACTTTATCCATGAACCATTGAAGATACCAAATTTTCTACATGAACAATATAAAACCTTGTCAGAATGTTTGTCTTTAAAAAATCTAGAAAACGTTGGTTATCAATTGTTCAAGCAATAGAAAAATCTTGTATATAGGCTAGAGGACATTTACTTAGTCTGTAGATGAAATATAGCTATAAATGTTAGTCTTAATGGTCACTTAGTCAAGTCAAAGAAAAACCTTGTTAGCACTCAAAATACCATACCTGATCCATAGGAAACCTGGTCAGAATGTTTGCTTTTAATAAGAAATCAAGATTGTTTTAGAAACTTGGCAATCCATAATAATAAAAAAATGCATCTCTGGATAAGATCGTAGGACAAACGTGTTTTCAATCCACTGGCCACATTTTCTGAGTGATCTACATGAAATTTTGTCAGAATGTTTTTCTTTATATGATGAAACTTTGTCAAATGGGGATCCTATAATAAGTTACAGGAACAGTTGTCTGATATACCTGAAATCTTGTTGGAATGTTGGTCAAAATGAATTAAATGGTAGTTGCAAAACTTTGTCACCTAGGCATAAAATCTAGGTCATTTGGTCAGATAATAGAAAATCTTTACCAATCACATTTTGGAATGAATTTTCATTAAACTTTTATTGTCCATCAAGTTTTTCACCAATTTACTTCATCTACACGACATGCAGAGCGCGCAACCCATGACCAAGGTCAAGGTCACACTTTGGGGCAAATAGCTTAAACTCATGTGCACCACATATCTAAACTGTAAGATTTTTAGCTCACCTTAGCACAAAGTGCTTAAGGTGAACTATAGTGATCTCCCTGTGTCATCGTCATCAACAATTTGCCTGTATACACTTTATTGGTTAAAGTTTCAATCACATCTTGATGAAACTTGGTCAGTCTGTTACCCTTAATAAAATCTCAGAAAAGGTTGTTACTGGGTCATGTGGGCCAAAAATTAGGTCACACGGTCAATAGATAGTAAACCCTTGTTCTTACACTCAATGGGGCACATTTTGTACCAAACCTTTATGAAACTTTGGTCAGAATGTTTGTCTCTATAAAATCTAGACAAGTTACCTGATTTCAAATACTAGGTCATTAGGGCAAATCATACAAAAATCTTGTAAACACTCTAGAGGCCACATCCTGATTTTCTTAAACCTAATATTTGATTTTGTCAAGTCTCAAATTAGATTACAAAAGGTTTAAAAGTAGGACAGTAGCAGAAATCATAGAAAAACTTTGTTAACACTATAGGCAACATCTTCTGAATGAGACAAAGTGGCATGCGCAAAAACCTGGGCACTTAGCTGAAAGGTCAAAGTCACACTTAGAAGTCAACGGCCAAAAGGGCTTTTTTCCCTGTCCAGTCTGTAACTCAAAAATCCTTTAAGGGTTTTTAATATTACTTGGCACAAATGTTTACCACCATAAGACGGAGTGTGCCAGAACCAGGTCCCTAGGTCAAAGGTCAAGGTCACATATAGAGGCCAATGGTCAGATGCAAGAATGGCTTTGTCTAGCGCATTTCTTTTTCATGCACGGAGGGATTTTAATGTAACTTAGCTCAATGTTCACCACTATGAGACGGATTGTCATGCGCAGGAACAAGGTCCCTAGGTCTAACATCAAGCTCACACTTGGAGGTCAGATATCAAATTGAAGAATGTCCAGAGCATTTCTTCTTCATGCCTTGAGGGATTTTGATTAACTTAGCACAAATGTTCACCACCATGAGCACCCTTGTAAGCTCCCCTGAGCAATGCTAAAGTGAGTTATTGTGATCACTCAATGTCTGTCGTCTGTCTGTCTGTCAGTCAACATTGAGCTTGTGCTGTAGAGGCTGTATTTTTCAATTTAACTTCATGAAATGTTGTCAAACTGATTGCCTTGATAAAATCTAGGTCTTGTTTGAAAATGGGTCATCTGTAGTCAAAAACTAGGTCACTAGGTCAAATCATAGAAAAACATTGAGTAATATTCTGCATACTTGTGGGACTTTGTTTTTGTAACTATACTGTATACATACAGTCTATATATTTACAGTCCACATAATCATGCAATCTTGTGTGCGTCAAATTGCAATGTACTGTGTCAGTGCATGCGTGGGTACATTCATCACCTTTAGTGATAGTTAGAGGTAGCTCTAGTTAGAATTACTGCCCTTTGTTATTGATATAAGTAGCTTATATATTGTAACTTTTTTATTACTGGCCTTAGGAAAAAGCTGAAACCACTTTTCTTTAAGTACAACTTGCATGTTACATCCTATTTTTAGCTCACCTGTCACAAAGTGACAAGGTGAGCTTTTGTGATCGCGTGGTGTCCGTCGTCCGTGCGTGCGTCCGTAAACTTTTGCTTGTGACCACTCTAGAGGTCACATTTTTTGTGGGATCTTTATGAAAATTGGTCAGAATGTTCATCTTGATGATATCTAGGTCAAGTTCGAAAGTGGGTCATGTGCCATCAAAAACTAGGTCAGTAGGTCTAAAAATAGAAAAACCTTGTGACCTCTCTGGAGGCCATGTATTTCACAAGATCTTCATGAAAATTGGTCAGAATGTTCACCTTGATGATATCTAGGTCAAGTTCGAAACTGGGTCACGTGCCTTCAAAAACTAGGTCAGTAGGTCTAAAAATAGAAAAACCTTGTGACCTCTCTAGAGGCCATATATTTCACAAGATCTTCATGAAAATTGGTCAGAACGTTTATCTTGATAATATCTAGGGCAAGTTCGAAACTGGGTCATGTGCGGTCCAAAACTAGGTCAGTAGGTCTAAAAATAGAAAAACCTTGTGACCTCTCTAGAGGCCATACTTTTGAATGGATCTCCATAAAAATTGGTCAGAATGTTCATCTTGATGATATCTAGGTCATGTTTGAAAGTAGGTCACGTGCCATCAAAAAGTAGGTCAGTAGGTCAAATAATGAAAAAACCTTGTGACCTCTCTAAAGGCCATATTTTTCATGGGATCTGTATGAAAGTTGGTCTGAGTGTTTATCTTGATGATATCTAAGTCAAGTTTGAAACTGGGTCAACTGCGATCAAAAACTAGGTCAGTAGGTCTTGAAATATAAAGACCTTTTGACCTCTCTAGAGGCCATACCCTTGAATGGATCGTCATGAAAATTGGTCAAAATATTCACCCTGATGATATCTAGGTCAAGTTTGAAACTGGGTCATGTGCCTTAAAAAACTAGGTCAATAGGTCAAATAATATAAAAACCTTGTGACCTCTCTAGAGACCATATTTTTCAATGGATCTTCATGAAAATTGGTCAGAATTTTTATCTTGATAATATCTAGGTCAAGTTCAAAACTGGGTCACATGAGCTAAAAAACTAGGTCACTATGTCAAATAATAGAAAAAACGACGTCATACTCAAAACTGGATCATGTGGGAAGAGGTGAGCGATTCAGGACCATCATGGTCCTCTTGTTAGCTCACCTGAGCACAAAGTGCTCAAAGGTGAGCTTCTGTGATCGCCCTGTGTCCGTCGTTGTCCGTCCGTCCGTGGTCAACAAATTGACTGTTAACACTCTAGAGGTCACAATTTTGGCCCAATCTTAATGAAATTTGGTCAGAATGTTGCTCTCAATAAAATCTTGGACGAGTTCGATATTGGGTCATCTGGGATCAAAAACTAGGTCACCAGGTCAGATCATAGGAAAATCTTGTTAACACTCTAGAGGTCACACAATAAATCTTAGACGAGTTCGATATTGGGTCATCTGGGGTCAAAAACTAGGTCACCAGGTCAAATCAAAGGAAAAGCTTGTTAACACTCTAGAGATCACAATTTTCGCCCAATCTTAATGAAACTTGGTCAGAATGTTACTCTCAATAAAATCTTGGACGAGTTCGATATTGGGTTATCTGGGGTCAAGAACTAGGTCACCAGGTCAAATCATAGGAAAATCTTGTTAACACTCTAGAGGTCACAATTTTGGCCCAATCATAATGAAACTTGGTCAGAATATTACTCTCAATAAAATCTTGGCCAAGTTCAATATTGGGTTATCTGGGGTCAAAAACTAGGTCACCTGGTCAAATCAAAGGAAAAGCATTTTAAAACTGTAGAGGCCACATTTATGACTGTATCTTATTGAGTTTTGGTCAGAATGTTAATCTTGATGGTCTCAAGGTCCAGGCTGAATCTGGGTCATGTAGGATCAAAAACTAGGTCACCAGGTCAAATCAAAGGAAAAGCTAGTTAACACTGTAGAGGCCACATTTATGACCATATCTTAATGAAACTTGGTCACAATGTTGATCTTGATGATCTATAGGTCAAGTTCAAATCTTGGTCAGGTGGGGTCAAAAACTAGGTTACAAGATCAAATCAAAGGAAAAGCTTGTTAACACTGTAGAGGCCACATTTATGACTGTATCTTCATGAAACTTGGTCAGAATGTTAATTTTGATGATCTTTAGGTCAAGTTCGAATCTGGGTCATGTGGGGTCAGAAACTAGGGCACTGGGTCAAATCAAAGGAAAAGCTAGTTAACACTTTAGAGATCACATTTATGACCATATCTTTATGAAACTTGGTCAGAATGTTAATCTTGATGATCTTTAGGTCAATAGGTCAGGTGAGCGATACAGGGCCTTCATGGCCCTCTTGTTTAGCTCACCAGAGCCAAAGGCTCAGGGTGAGCTATTCTGATCACTCACCGTCCGTTGTCCGTAAACTTCTACTTTAAACGACATCTCCTCATAAACCGCTAGGCCAATTTCATCCAAACTTCACAGGAATGTTCCTTGGGTGAAGCTCTACAAAAATTGTTCAAAGAATTGAATTCCATGCAGAACTCTGGTTGCCATGGCAACCCAAAGGAAAAACTTTAAAAATCTTCTTCTCAAAAACTAGAAGCCCAAGAGCTTAGATATTTGGTGTGAAGCATTGCCTAGAGGACCTCTACCAAGTTTGTTCAAATCATGACCCCGGGGTCAAAATTGACCCCGCCCCAGGGGTCACTTGATTTTACATAGATTTCTATAGGAAAATCTTCAAAAAAAATTTAAAAAATAAACCAGATCTAGAAGGCCTAAAGCTTAGATATTTGATATGTAGCATTGCCTAGTGGACCTCTACAAAATTTGTTCAAATCATGACTGCCGGGGTCAAAATTGACCCCGCCAAAGGGGTCACTTGATTTTACATAGGAAAATCTTCAAAAAATTTTCTTACAATAAACCAGAACGCCTAGAGCTTAGATATTTAAGTTGAAGCATTGCCTAGTGGACCTCTACAAAATTTATTCAAATCATGACCCCCGGGGTCAAATTGACTCCGCCCCATAGGGTAACTTAATTGTACATAGAAAAATCTTCAAATTTTTTTAAAAATAAACCAGAAGGCCTAGAGCTTAGATATTTGACATGTAGCATTGCCTAGTGGACCTCTACAAAATTTGTTCAAATTATGACCCCCCGGGGTCAATTTTGACCCCGCCCCAGGGGTCACTTGATTTTACATAGGAAAATCTTCAAAAAATTTCTAAAAATAAACCAGAAGGCCTAGAGCTTAGATATTTCACATGTAGCATTTCCTAGTAGACCTCTACAAAATTTGTTCAAATCATGACCCCTGGGGTCAAATTGACCCCGCCCCATAGGGTTACTTGATTGTACATAGAAAAATCTTCAAAATTTTCTAAAAATAAACCAGAAAGCCTAGAGCTTAGATTTTTGTCATGTAGCATTGCCTAGTGGACCTCTAAAAAATTTGTCAAATCATGACCTCAGGGGTCACTTGTTTTTACATAGAAAAATTTTCAAAAAATTTCAAAAAATAAACCAGAAGGCCTAGATCCTAGATATTTGACATGTTGCATTGCCTAGTGGACCTCTACAAAATTTGTTCAAATCATGACCGTCGGGGCCCAGGCCTAAGGGTTACTTGATTGTACATGGGGAAAACTTCAAAATTTGCTAAAAATACACCAGAATGCCTAGATCTTAGATATTTGATATGTTACATTGCCTAGTAGACTTCTACAAACTTTGTTCAAATCATGACCCCTGGCGTAAAATTGGCCCCGCCCCAAGGGTTACTTGATTGTACATCTGAAAATCTTCCAAAAAATTTCTAAATCATCAGTTTGACATTTGAAACATGTAGCTCATATTACTCAGGTGAGCGATCTAGGGTCATCATGACCCTCTTGTAGGTGTATTTTGACCTATCTCTACCTGGTAAAGAGTTTAGTGTGGACTTATATTAGATATATTTTTTCTTGTTTGTATATAGGATTAACTTCCCATTGTTGTTACTATAAATAACTTATAAGTTTTTAGCTCAATTGAGCACGAAGTGCTCGAGGTGAGCTTTTGTGATCGCCCAGTGTCTGTCATCGGCAACAATTTGACTGTTAACACTCTAGAGGTCACAATTTTGGCCAAATCTTAATGAAATTTAGTCAGAATGTTACCCTTAATAAAATATTGGATGAGTTTGATATTGGGTCATCTTGGGTCAAAATCTAGGTCACCAGGTCAGATCAAATGTAAAGCTTGTTAACAATCTCTAAGTCACATTTATGACAATATCTCTATGAAACTTGGTCAGAATGTTCATCTTGACGACGTTTAGGTCAAGTTAAAATCTAGGTTAAGTGAAAACAGAAACTAGGTCACCAGATCGAATCAAAGGAAAAGCCAGTTAACACTCTATAAGCCACATTTATGGCCTTATCTTAATGAAACTTGGTCAGAATGTTAATCTTGATGATCTTTAGGTCAGATTTAATTCTGTGCTAGGTGAGGTCAAAAACTAGGTCACTAGGTCAAGTCAAAGGAAAAGCTAGTTAACACTCGATAAGTCACATTTATGACCATATCTTAATGAAACTTGGTCAGAATGTTAATCTTGATGGTCTTTAGTTCAAGTTTAAATCTGGGTCATATGTGGTAAAAAAACTAGGTCACCTGATCAAATCGAAGGTAAAGCTTGTTAACACTGTAGAAGCCACATTTATGACAATATCTTGATAACTTTATCAGAATGTTTATCTTGAAGATCTTTAGGTAAAGTTTCAATCTGGGTCAGGTAGGGTCAAAAACTAGGTCACCAGATCAAATCAAATGTAAAGATTGTTAACACTCGAGAGACCTGGATTTAAGTTTGAAACTCATGGATGTCTTGATGACCTCTAGGTCAGGTTCGAATCTGGGTCATGTGGGGTCAAAAACTAGATCAACAGGTCAAATCAAAGGTAAAGCTTGTCAACAATCTAGAGGTCAAATTTATGACTGTATCTTCATGAAACTTGGTCAGATTGTTGATCTTGATGATCTTTAGGCCAAGTTGGAATCTTGGTCATGTGGGGTCAAAAACTAGGTCACTAGGTCAAATTAAAGGAAAAAATAGTTAACACTCTAGAGGCCAGATTTATGACCATATCTTAATGAAACTTGGTCAGAATGTTAATCCTGATGATCTTTAGGTCAATAGATCAGGTGAGCTATACAGGACTTTCATGGCCCTCTTGTTTTATAATTGGCCAATAAAAATCAGTATGAAAATGCAGGTGCTAGTGTAAAGAAATTGCTATGAGGGGAGTATGTTGTGACATTCTGACACTTTTGTTATATTTATGGATGTTAGTTAACAATAAACATCTGTAGGTTTTTGTATATGCAAATTTTAATCCAAGCGTTTGATACAACATATTGTATATATATATATACACAATATTGTTTATACATCACTGACAGATATCATATATATTCATATTGTTGCACTGCAGTAGAGAAAATTAGGTGCTTTCCAGGAGA
Organism: Mercenaria mercenaria; assembly: GCF_021730395.1. Lineage (NCBI taxonomy): Eukaryota > Metazoa > Mollusca > Bivalvia > Venerida > Veneridae > Mercenaria > Mercenaria mercenaria. The sequence goes on from NW_026463823.1 coordinate 60,454, forward strand.
CCTTGTATTGCATGGCTGTACTTCATTCACTGGTTATCTTCAGAACCATTTGGACTTGAGCCTTCATAGTTCATTAGATGTTTAGTCTCCAAATAATTTCTGGGTCATGAGGTCAAAGGTCAATGTCAGTTAGGGTCAAATCCATTTTAAAGCAATATCTTAAAATCTGTTTGAACTACATACTTCAAATTTCATAGGTTGATTGGTCTCCTTTCGAAGATGATCTTTATGAATTTTGGGCCACTGGGTCAGGGTCAAAGATCAAGGTCACTTAGCATCGTATCCTTTATAGATCAATATTAGCAAATCTAATTTACCCAGTCTCCTTGAGAAGATGACCCTTAATAATTTCCGGGTCAAAGGTCAAGGTCACTTAGGGTGAAATCCATTTTAATTCAACACCCGAAGGTCTGTTTGACTTTCATACTTTTTATAGGATGGTTAGTCTCCTTTAATAGAAGACACCTATTAAACTTGAACCTGGGTCAAAGTTTAAGGTCATTTAATATCTAAGGCTATCAGTGGGGATATGTGTTTTTCAAACAGCTCTTGTTGTATTTCAGTCTACTTTTCAGCTTGTCTTGCATACTTTTAATTAATATACCTGTCTACATGCCCAACACACATTTATGAGGAGTATATTACAGTTCAATTAATACTGTGATTTGACACTAAGAGCTGATAACTGTATTTTTGCTTCAGTATCTAAATCTTTGCAAACAGATAACACCTTTTGTGAATGATTTTATATCATAAGATTTACTAATAATAATCATTACATTTTTCTTTTCATAAATACAGGTGTTGCAGTGGATTCGGAGGTGAAGTCATGAGGAGTTGTTGTGATGGCAGAAGAATGAATGATCATTTAGCATTTTTCACAAGGCTGTACGAGTGATCCAGTTAAACAGAGATTACAAACAATTAAAACTATAATTTGATATTACATCTACTTGTGATTGATGAAAATAATTCAAAGTATCATTTGGACAGATCTGATGAGTTAACAAATATTTGAAAGTATACGAGGAACATTTTACACATCTTCAATATTAGTATGTTGTATAGTAAATATAATAAACAATTAAAGTTGAAAAACTGAACTGGTTTTCACTTGATATACAAAGAGGTAGATTAGCATGTTTAGATTTGCCACTGAACATGTGTTTCTATTTCATCAATACTTCCTGTGGTTAAAGTATTCTGATCAAATCTATTGATTTCCGGTTGAGCTAATGTTTCTGCAACTTCAAAAAAGAAGATTTGTTGTGTACATGTAATAATGAAATTAATGAGTAGATATTAATATATAAAAAATGTAGGCTAAAGCACTACATATAAGATACCCAAATAGCATCAACTATGATTATTTCTTGGACTTGCTTCCTGATCAACACCCCTTGTCTCCAAATTATAATAACACATAATGATTTTCTTTAACTCATCGTAATCGAAGTAACAGGTGATTTTCAGATTCAGTATTTACAAATGCATATGAAACCTAGGGATCAGCCGACTGTCCTTTAATTGAGACATACATGTATGGCTCGACATATAAGACATCAATTGATAACGGGCATTATTTGAGTCATTCACTGATGTCACTCTTGAAAGTGAGTCATCCATGGATGTCAGCCTTGTGAGTCATCCGTGGATGGCTCGTTTACAGAAGTGAGTCATCCGTGGATGTCAACCTTGTTAGTGAGACATCCGTGGATGACACGGCTACATAGTCATCCATGGATGTCTCAGTATGACGGAAAGTGAGTCATGCAGGCATGCCTCATCTCTGAAAGTGAGTCATACAGGCATGGCTCAACTCTGAAAGTGAGTCATGCAGGCATGACTCGTATTCGAAAGTGAGACATGCAGGCATGGCTCATATATGAATTTATTTATGGTAAAAAAGAACAAATACAACGGTATGTGAATTTTCCTTTGTTTGACAAGCGTGGATAAAATATATACAGGACGTAACAGAAAAAAAAACATATTTGAAAACACCCGTTTTCTTATTTAAAAAACATATTCTGACTTCAGATAATTCCCTGTTATATGCATTTGAATTACCCATAATTATTTTATCTGTGTGTCTTAATGACATCAGTCGTATGAATTCAATACCTCGAGCACGTGCATTAAACTATTATTTATAACCGCATCAAAGAAACCATTCTTTATGATATCTCTCATTATTGTAACCGATTGTCTTGAAAATATTATATCACACCTGCAATACCTCCAGCTCGTGCATTAAAGAAAACAGGCTTTTAAAATACTAAGTACCTAACCTTACATAATTTTATCTGTTTGCGATTCCTTGAGTACGTCCATTGAGTAAAAATCCTTCAAAATACCTCCCATTATTTCATTGCTTTGTTTTGAAACCTTCAATATCTCGAGCACGTACATTTAAGGAACTATTTTTTTTAAATACTATAAAATCTGGTAAATAAGCGTATACGCTTATAATAATTTTAGTGACACTTTTATGCGCCTATTTTTGATATGCGCTTATACTTAAGCCAAAACCATGCGCTTATATATAATATGCGCTTATAGACAAGTCGCGTGCGCCTATTTTGATATCTTATGAATATTAACATTTCCTACCTTGGTTTAGAAAACGAACGTAAAACATGGCCATGGACGTGCGCAGTGAACTACTTCCTTTCATTGCATAGGCCAACAGTATTTATACATAATGAATAACATAATTTGCAAATCCCTAATGTTCAGTCTCTCGGACCATTCAATAATTGTCCGACACTAAAATTGTAACATTTTATCCATATTCTTTTCATAGATTTACAAAAGAATGACAAACTGTTATGACTACGCAAACAAATTTTCTGGTATCCAAACATTTTCTATTCAAAAAGCATGATTATCTTAAACAATTGTCGTTTTATCAGACAATAGACGTTAAAATCTTTTAACACCCATCGGCCATTCAACAGATAAAAACACTTGTCACCTGTATTTATCAAAAACAATTATCACGGTATAATACAGACCGTTAATAACGTCTTTTTATTGCATCTACTGTTTGTTTACCGGTAATCGGATATGCGCCTACTTTCGAGACAAAATTATTGTAAGGGCATGACATGCGCTTATTATCCCATACGAAATAACGGTAAGGCCGTATGCGCTTACTTTTGATATGCGCTTATATTCGAATATGCGCTTATTTACCAGAATCTACAGTATATATATAGGTAAGGGTAAATTTCTCGAAGCACAAAGCACTTCAAAATTAGCCTCGGAGCTACGCATTTGCAAAGTAGGCCCACAAGAAAAAGAAGCTGTAACGGAAAAATATTATAGACGGGTTGCTACAAAAATCCAACAATTACATTTTAATTTCAAGCAAAATATAGAAAAGGGGGAGAGTAGGAGTAGAAAAGGGTTGAGTGAAGGGAAAAGTGAAACATGGATGACTATGACTAAAAAGGAATGTTACCTTAATCACAGTTACATTACAACTCAAAGCTCTCAAAGCTTACTTTATCTGTATTTCCTATTTATAAATATAATATGATTTCAATACATCGCGCACTTGCACTATAGTAACAATCCTTTTGATATACAACTTTTAAACTCCTATATTGGTCTTACTTGCCTATATCTTATAAGCACGTGCATTAAATAATGATCCTTTTTAATATAATACCTACCATTCTTTTATTTGTTTGTCTTTTATGTGTTTGTCTTAATCACGGGGGCCTCCGTGGCCGAGTGGTTAGGGACGCTGACTTCAAATCACTAGCCCCTCATCGATGTGGGTTCGAGCCTCACTCGGGGCGTTGAATTTTTCATGTGAGGAAGCCATCCGGCTGGCTCACGGAAGGTCGGTGGTTCTACCAAGGTGTCCGCTTGTGATGAAATAATGCACGGAGGGGCACCTGGGGTCTTCCTCCACCATTAAAGCTGGAAAGCCGCCATATGACCTATCAGGTGTCGGTGCGACGTTAAATCCAACCCCAGTTGTCCTAATCGTATCAATAGTATGAAATCAATACTCGATCACGTGCATTAATGAAATCATTCTTTTAAAATGCCTTCGTCTTAATCATACTAAATTGTTGAAATCAATACCTCGAGCATGTACGTTATAGTGCCGGTCCTATGATCCTTTTTGAAATACCGCTCAATATTTCCTCTTTGTCTTCAATATATATATATATAGAATATGTTCTCGAGCACTGGCAACAAAGGAACCATATCGTAAAGATGTAAACTATTATTGTATCTGTTCGTCTTAAAAATATATAAATTACACCTGCAATAACTCCAGCACGTGCATTAAATAAAACAGTCATTTAAAATTCCTTACACTATTTCATATATTTGTTTTATTTACATATATACGAGTAGTATACATGCAATTTCTCGAGTATTTACTTTGAAATAAAGATTCCTTTAAAATTCCTTTCATTTAAAGAACAATTCTTTTGACAAGCCTCTATGTATCTGTTTCTTTTCATCACATAAATAGTACAACTTCAATGCCACGAGCTCGTGCATTAAAGGAAAAAGGTCTCTTAAAATACATCTGTTTTCTTATATGTTATATTAATTAGATAGCATAACTTCAATACATCGAGCACGTGCATTAAAGTAACCGTTCTTTTAAAACAGCTCACAATTATTTATCCGTTTTTGTTATTTTCATAGTATGTATTTAAAACCTCGCGCATGTGCATTAATGTAACATTTGTTTAGAAATACCTCTTATGATTTCCCCGAGTGTCTTACAAATATAGTACATCGTAAAGGTTTATAAAGTAATATTTTTTTGAAAAATCAACCAACTCCTATTTCTTCGTCTATTTGTTTTCATAACATATATAGCTTCAATATCTCGAGCTTGTGCTTTGAAATAATAATTTTTTTTAAAAACCTCTCATCATTATATCTGTTTGTTTTAGTTACATATACAGCATATCTTTAATTTCTTGAGCCGCTGCATCAATTTATCGTTTAAAATACCTTTAATCAGTTTGTGTTAACTACATATATAGAAAACGATCAATATATTGAGCACATGCATTACAGGATTTTTTTTCTTTAAATTTTCTCATTATTTTATATATCTTTTTCTATTTTATAGGAAGTATAAATAACTCTTGTGACGGCGGGTCTTTAACCTGACCAGTGTTCCTGGGTTCTGTACCATTACAAATCTGTTCTCCGCAAGTAACTGACAACTTCCCACAACGAATTATCAGCTGTGGTGGACAAATGATTTCAGACACAATGTATATTATCAAATCGCCACAGAGAACATACACCCAGCCCGGGGCCGGGCTCCTTTTTAGGTGCCTCTTATTATTTTATTAGTTTGTCTTCAACATCAAGTTATACAGCATACCTCCAATACCTCGAGCACATACATTAAAGTTACAATTCTTCTAATATATCACTCTTAATTTAAGCAAAATTAATATTGATGGACACGAGTACTATAATTTTTATAAAAAATTTCAGCACCGGTGTTCAAAAAGGTGCAGCGGTTGTGTTGCTGTCTAAAGGTTCACTGAGAAATGGTGTTGAAATTGTACGGAATCATTTGGATACTTTCATATGGCTCAAGCTGTGTAAGGATTTTTTTTTTTTTTTTTTTTTCATTTTGAAAAAATTGTTGTTTTTTTAAGAGGTCTATCTCTGGTGTGAAGATTTGCCTGCATAAAATGTAATGCAGACTTATTACAAGTGATATAAAAAGACATATATGATTTTGAAAATGAGGGTACTATGTATTTGGTTGGGGACTGGAACAACCGTGTCGGAACTAGAAATTATTTGATTGTGTGCGATGATATAATGAACATTTCGATCATGGCTTTTATTTTCCTGATTAACCCATTGTACGGGCCTCCACCGATATAATATGTAACAATTTTTCTGTTAAGCTACTTGATTTATGTAAATATACTGAATTGAGCCTAGTTAACGGTCGTCTTTGTCAT
>NW_026463824.1:0-66763 GCF_021730395.1 Mercenaria mercenaria
ACTCAATCAAACCGAGTCAGCAATTTTCACTGTTTGCTTTGTTCTCGGTGCTTCCGAGGGATCTACTTTTCAGATTTTATTAAATTAACAATACAAATGTGCACCAATGTATAACTTCAATTTCAAAATCATTTCTAAGATGAATTTCATTTATCATTTCGAGTTTTATTGTATAGCTGTGAATATTTTGCATTCTGTTTCTGTTTACATTTCGCCTAACATGTGCACACTGCTGTGACCTCAAGACCGGATATTCATTAGGGACGTTCACGCAAGTTTTTCTGTAACGCTGACAAAAGCATAAAATATGTGGAGTATCTTTGCAATATGAAATATTGAGACAATGTGACTGGTTGCACGATGGAAGCAAAATTACCGATTGTTCAACATGCTTGGTACCCATTCATCGAACTGCGCGTTTTAGGTGAGATATGTACGATTGAAATGGGTTAGCGCATTTTCCCGTTCATGACCATGGTTCTTATAATATACCTTGGTGTAAGGTATAACATGTGGCATTTTGGGGCGGTGCTTTGCTCCGCCTCCAATGGAATTAGAGACGGGAAAATTAAACTCACTGCACTTTTTGGTGCAAAACGGCAAATTACACAGATTCTACATCCTCTGAAAAATAGGTGCAGCTACAACAAAGCGCATGAACTTGGTCTATTCACGGCTATTTTTAGAAACCAAATAACTTATTCACAGTGTTACGAGTGTTTTGCTATTGTATAAACTGCCTAGGGTTCATCTGCAGTTTATCTGTTTACCTGGGACGGACCACGTGACTCTCCGTTGGTATAGTCTATGCGCATCATATGATAAAGCGATGAGTTCCATGAACGCTATTTAAATACGAAATAAAGTTTCCTTTTAGAAGGAAAGGCTTGCCTGTTTTATTTCAAATCTAGGAACTATATCAAAGACTGCAAGTATAGCACAAACACAGTTCGCATAGAACGGAAAACATTGTGTAAAATCATCCGCTCGGACGTGTTCTATTTATAATCCAAAATGAGGGTTTTCCATTGTTACTATTAAAATCAGACGAAACGAAAGTAGTCGATTTCTCTGTCTTTTTCGCAAACATAACTAAGCGGTGAAAACATGCACAAAAGCAGTCTAAAACCAGAAAGTGCAGATTGCATTATATGAGGAGCAGGTATAAATGTCCATAAATTCTTCACAATAGTAACTAAAATAACTGAAATATGTAAAGTCAGAACGAAGCGATCTTCATTTTCAATAAAATCTTTATATATGTAATTGAATTACAATTTGTTATCATATCATTGTGTCAGGATACTGGTTATATGACCCAGGGAAGTGCCTACGCCTTTAGTATCTTGAACAAAGGTTTGGGTCCAATCGCTAAGGTGACTATGTCTTAGACTAGCTGACAAACGATGTAGAATGTCCTTTGTTAAAACGTAAAGCTGGTGAGACCAAATATCTCATATATAGAATTTTCCTCTGGCTACCTTGCCTAAATGATTCGTGTACCAATGATTTAGTAAATGATTTTAATTATGAGCTAGACAATTTCAGGGATCAGGCAAATCACTAAATGTTTCAAACTAACAATTTTCAATTAGCTCAAACTCCTAGGCTGGAGACTCTATACTTGACTGGTCTTTTTGTTGAAGTTCCCGTCAGACAATGTCTTTGAATCAACAACATACGAGTCCTATCGCATAGATGCTCGGCCTCTGTCCTCTCAAACTCTATATAATTGCCCTGACTCCTGGATGCTCAGCGCCTATATGCTATCATATGTAGCATTCAACTACCATATAGGTATATCCCCGATGCCTTGGCTGTACTTCGCCAATAATGTTGAACCTTCTATAAGCTGGAACTCTCCTACTATCTCAGTAGATTACCAAACTCTGGGTCTCTGTCTCATCTTCCCGATGCTCAGCCTATATATGCTATCGTCTATAGCATTCAATTACCTTTAAGGTTAAACTCCTATGCGCTGGCCCTATAGCTCGAAACCTTGTTGAACTTCTGCAACTCTTCTTTAGTCTACGAACTTCCAAAGTCTTCTTTTTAATAATTTATCCGCCCTGACAGGGTAACTGCAATAGTCTCCTTCTCAAGGTACTGGGATAAATTATTAGTTGAATCCTCGATGTGTCTTCTTCAACCGCTGGATACCGAATGAGCTCTCTGTCATCCATCTACCTATTTATACCCCAGCAGACGTGCTATTTTTAGAACTTGTTTCTGATTGGTCCAAATTTAAACATAACGTTTTACAACGAGTACTTGCTCTATCAAATATCTGATTCCCTTTAATTTTTGTATATGACATAATGTGCGAAGCTGGGACCCAGCTATCCATATAATGAACCCAAATCAGCCACAAATGACCCAAATTCTATTATTAACAGCAATTCAACAATAATTATAGCAATGATAACCTTAAAAGGGAGTCAAGCACTATCTGTGCTCATGTGTTACGTTATCAGTATATTAAATATACAAATTATTCTGACAATAGCCCCCTTCTCAAGAAAATACTTTCAGTTTTTCAAACACTTAAGGAATAATTTGTGTACAAAACAAAATCTCTTTTCTTTTTACTATTTCTCGATTTTTACAAATCATGTATCACTGCTATTATTAACATACATCCACTAATATACTGATTAAATCAGTATCAAAGATCAAACATCTCTAAAAGACTCAACATAAAGTATATGATCTCAAAAATATCATACGTTAATCTCCTGACCTTTTAATTTACTATCATCATTCTTCATGAATGATATTTATTTGTTTCTCTGATTGTGAGAGTACTTGTCATCTTTTTTGTTGACACAATAATTGTTTTCACCAAAACCTCCTTTTACATGGTAACTCCCGTCAGACCTACGTATAAACTCTTTACCGAGATCATCTCTCATGTCATTTTGTCTCCATGACTTCTTATGGTTAGATTTATTTGGGCCATGGTCTTTATAAACCCTATCATCTCGTAGGTTAATATCTCTATCATATATACCCTTTCTGTTATGCCAACGTGATCCTCTGTTCACGTACTTAATAGATGACCTCAGGCTGAATCCTTGCTCATCAAAATCTGGTCTGTCATCAGATTGTCTCCAGTTTCTTTCTGTTCTATCATGATGCCTGTATTCTTGCAAACCGTGTCTACCGTAACTGCTCCTTGGTGACAGGTCAGTCTTTACTTTCTTGCATACATCGCATGACCGGCAAAACCTTGTTACTTCATTTGTGATGCCTGGCCAGTGAAAACTCGTTCGTATCCTATCAACTGTCTTTCTTATTGATAGGTGTCCTCCAACTATTGATTCATGAGCTAAAGACATAACCCTTTTTCTGAATTGAGTTGGAACTACAATCTGCTTTATCTCTTTGATAATACAGCCTCTCTTTTCTTCGAAGGTTCTATACAATACATCCTTCTTGACTTCGGACATAAATGTAAACCCACTCTTTGTCTTCATTTTCTTTTTATCAGAGGCATACGTCCACAGCTTTCCTAAGGTATTGTCCTCCTTCTGAGCTTTTTTTAAACGTTCGACATCAAGTTCATCATGTTTAGGTTCTGTGACCTTCAAAGGTTTTATTGACTGTTTTTCTTTCTCAGCCTGTGCTCTTGTTACCACAGCTGCAACAATGTTTTCTTTTGATGGAGACTGTTCTCCATCCCTACTACTCCAGTTAATGTCTGGTCTATCAGAAGCCCCTTTTATATTTCCTATAACTAAGTCGCAGATCAAAGTTGTCAACACCATGGCTTCAACTTCTCCTGTAAAATATGGTGTATCAACCTGTATCCTTGCTGAAGGAACTATCCTTGTACGCCCATCAATTGCAACCATAAGATACTTCTTATCTAACATTTGATTCTCTGATACGAAATCTTTCCTGACAGCCGTCAGCTCACACCCTGTATCTCTCAAAACTTGAACTTCTTTATTACCTATATATCCTTTCTTCAATATCAAGTTCCTTTCACCGTTTGTTGAATCAATGGTACAGGTGCTTGCTATGACTGAAATAGATTTTCCATGTGCTAACATAAGTCGTCCATCTTCTATGCAGTCTTTTAACCGTTCGTCATCTAATGATATTGCTATAACTGAGGCTGCAACTTTTCTGTCATCCGACTGTCTGTCTTTCTGCGCTTGACCGTCCTTTCTCCAGACTGTAGGTGTAGAATCTTGCATGCCATGCCTATTTCTCTGTCTTTCCTCATAGGAGCCCCTACTAGCTAAAGCAGCACCGCTAATTTTCCTCTTGGATAGCTCTCTGCATTCTCTAGCTATATGACCTTCCTTGTGCATATAAAACATACAGGTTTTTAAAAAGCTGGCCTTTCTCTTTGTTGGGGCTGAGATGAAGGTGTCATACTTAGACGTTGTGGTGGCCTATTGGATGAGGAATTATTTTTCAAAACCCTGTTCGAGGTTATAGAACCACCATGCGCTTCAATGTACTGTTCTGCTAACTGCGTGATCTCAGCTCTCGATTTTGCAACTCTTTCCTTTAAGAACAAAGCAAGGTCTGTGGAACATGTTTGGATGAACTGTTCTCTGATCATAAGGTCTTTCAGCATTTCAAACGTATTGTCAACTTCTGCCATTTCTGTCCATCGACTGAAATACCTGTCCAGCCTTGCCATAAACTGAAAAACAGTTTCACCACGCTCTGGCTTGCATTCCCTGAATTTCAATCTAAAACCTTCTTCTGTTAACTGATAACGCTTCAGAACTGCTTTCTTCAATGCAGTATAGTCACTTGCTTGGTCTGGAGGCATGCTTGTATATACGTCCAGGCCTTTTCCTGTTAATAATGAGCTGAGGCTCACAGCCCATGTCTCTTCTTTCCATCCTTGGGTTTTTGCAAACCGCTCAAATCGCTCGAGGTATGCATCCATATCATCCTTACTTTCCTCAAACTTTGGTAGCCTTGGCCGCAATGTTTTACTGCTCAAGGGCTCAGCACCTTTATCAGCTCCTAAGGCCCCAGCCTCAGCTTTTATTTTAAGTACTTCCAGCTCATGCTCCTTCAAAGCTAAGTCTTGCTCCTTTAAAGTTCTTTCCTTTTCCAAACGCTCCAGCTCAAATAACCTTTTATTCTCAGCTTGCTCAAGCTCAAACATCCGTTTCTTCTCTGCTTCTTGAGCCTCAAACCTTCGCCTGTCTTCATCCCGTCTCAGCATACGCTCCTCACGTTCAGTGTACTCCTTTTCTTTTCTATCCACATAATCGCTCAGCTCTGAACCCGAAAAGCCCATTCGTTCACCCATCGCTACCCATTTATTGTAGTCCATCTTGAAACTTTAAGTTGGAACTATCTCTAAAGCTCAACTGTATGTAGCTCAGACTACCTGCTGTCACAGCGCCTTCTGGTACACCAACAGAACGTCAAAACCACTAGTCTCTGTACCTCCTTGGATATAGAATCCCGGACGAGCCCCCAAATTGTCAGGATACTGGTTATATGACCCAGGGAAGTGCCTACGCCTTTAGTATATTGAACAATGGTTTGGGTCCAATCGCTAAGGTGACTATGTCTTAGACTAGCTGACAAACGATGTAGAATGTCCTTTGTTAAAACGTAAAGCTGGTGAGACCAAATATCTCATATATAGAATTTTCCTCTGGCTACCTTGCCTAAATGATTCGTGTACCAATGATTTAGTAAATGATTTTAATTATGAGCTAGACAATTTCAGGGATCAGGCAAATCACTAAATGTTTCAAACTAACAATTTTCAATTTGCTCAAACTCCTAGGCTGGAGACTCTATACTTGACTGGTCTTTTTGTTGAAGTTCCCGTCAGACAATGTCTTTGAATCAACAACATACGAGTCCTATCGCATAGATGCTCGGCCTCTGTCCTCTCAAACTCTATATAATTGCCCTGACCCCTGGATGCTCAGCGCCTATATGCTATCATATGTAGCATTCAACTACCATATAGGTATATCCCCGATGCCTTGGCTGTACTTCGCCAATAATGCTGAACCTTCTATAAGCTGGAACTCTCCTACTATCTCAGTAGATTACCAAACTCTGGGTCTCTGTCTCATCTTCCCGATGCTCAGCCTATATATGCTATCGTCTATAGCATTCAATTACCTTTAAGGTTAAACTCCTATGCGCTGGCCCTATAGCTCGAAACCTTGTTGAAATTCTGCAACTCTTCTTTAGTCTACGAACTTCCAAAGTCTTCTTTTTAATAATTTATCCGCCCTGACAGGGTAACTGCAATAGTCTCCTTCTCAAGGTACTGGGATAAATTATTAGTTGAATCCTCGATGTGTCTTCTTCAACCGCTGGATACCGAATGAGCTCTCTGTCATCCATCTACCTATTTATACCCCAGAAGACGTGCTATTTTTAGAACTTGTTTCTGACTGGTCTAAATTTAAACATAACGTTTTACAACGAGTACTTGCTCTATCAAATATCTGATTCCCTTTAATTTTTGTATATGACATAATGTGCGAAGCTGGGACCCAGCTATCCATATAATGAACCCAAATCAGCCACAAATGACCCAAATTCTATTATTAACAGCAATTCAACAATAATTATAGCAATGATAACCTTAAAAGGGAGTCAAGCACTATCTGTGCTTATGTGTTACGTTATCAGTATATTAAATATACAAATTATTCTGACACATTGTACGTGAAACACCCTCGAACTAATAACAGACTGTCATAAAACTCAAATGCCCGTTGGACCGAAGCATTTAGGTATAACCAATCGGTGGATTCCAGGTATTTTGAGCCATTGCAATAACACCAATTCAACTTGAAGTTTCTAATATAAAAGTCTATAGTAAGTACATGTCAGACACAGGGGCGTGGCCATTTTTTTTACCTTAGGGCAATAATTTGGACAAGTATGGTATACAAAAAGGGAAAAGTGACCCTGCCCCTGGCAGCCATGTTTTTTGACGGATCGAAATAATTTGACCAATCTTGCAAGAGAGTCACACAAGGACCATTTTTGTAAAATTATTCTAAAATTGGACCAGCAGTTTCAAACAAGAAGAGTGTTAAAGTTTTACATATATGGAAAAGTGACCACGCCCTCTGGCGGCCATGTTTTTTGACAAATCAAAAAAATTTAAACAAACATGGTAGATGGTCACACAAGGACCATTTGTGTAAAATTATTCTAAAATTGGGCCAGCAGTTTCACACAAGAAGATTTTTAAAGTTTCCACTATATGCATATAGGAAAAAGTAACCACGCCCCCTGGCGGCCATGTTTTTTGACAAATCAAAATAATTTGAACAATTTTGGTAGAGGGTCATACAAGGACCATTTGTGTAAAATTATTCTAAAATCTGGCAAGCAGTTTCACACAAGAAGATTTTTAAATTTTCCACTATATACATAATCGAATAGACGAATCGGTATAATTTGAACAATTTTGGTAGAGGGTGACATAAGGACCATCTGTGTGAAATTATTTCAAAATCGGACCATTGGTTTAGGAGGAGATGTCGTTTGAATATTTCTCTATTTTTAGCTCTAACGGCCCCTATGTGCAACCAAGCGGAATCGTTTGAATAACTTTAGTAGAGAACTATCCAAGGAACATCCATGCCAACTTTCATCAAAATCCATTCAGTGGTTATGGAGGAGATGTCTTTTAAACACAATTGTTGAGACGGGCGACTTGACGTACGGACGCACGTACGCACGGACGACGGATACAGCGTGATCACAATACCTCGCCATGAACACTTTGTGCTCAGGTGAGCTAAAAATGAAAAAAAACTACCTACAGGGTGTCAGCAAATGAAATTTACATAAAATATTTTGATACTTATTGCATGTGTTTCTTAAAATAGAAAAAGTGGAAACTCCACAGGTCGCTCAACACAACAAAAACGAAAATGTTGCAGGCTCGGTTTGATTGAGCAGTAACACGACATAAAAGTCGTGCTGAACGATCTGAGAAGATCGAAATATAACAGCCATGATTGAATGTACGGGGAGACTTTTTACGGCCGCCTTAAACCTTACATATCTAAAGCTTTATTCGTTTTTGTAAGTATTTCAAGCATAGACACTATAATAAATAAATAGCGGACATAGAAAGTAAAGCTTGAAAGCAGACTGATCGTGAAAAGTATATCTTATGAATTTTCTGTCTGTTGCCTCTTGACAATCTAAGTCCGTCGTTTGAGTGTCATCAGGATTGAGACAACTACGTCTGTCGCAAGTCATGAACCAAGCAAGTGGCTTAGACATATACAACTAGATATTATATGTGTCTTCAACCTAAACATAACAAAGAGATATAGACGAACTTCTATGAAAGTAGTGCCACTATGGTGCAAATGCCTTTTTACATTTTGTAGGAACGATTATGGCGCACCTAGAATCTTAAGAACAACCTTTGCTTTAATTCGAACCACAGTGCCCTGGATCCAGCATCCTAAACTATACCAGACACCAACTCATGAACAGACCCTGGTGCCTCCAGAACTAACACTGACGCCCCAAGAACTAACACTGACGCCCCAGAACTAACACTGGCACCCCCAGAATTAACACCAATTCACCCACACGTCTGAAACTTATTCCGAAGTCTACCGACCTCCAAAGAACTAACACTGACACCTCAAGAATATCTACATAATAGATAGTTGATACTAGCTAGTGAAGTTCTGTTCCATTGATATATTGGACCAGTCTGTATGTTTTTACTACATGTATTGTTATGTTGTTTTATTCTTTTTTTTGTATTGGAGTAACAAAAAGCACATTTAAATGTTTGGTAGGCATTACAAATATAAATGTACATGACTCTTTGGCGCAGACGCTATTACATAAGCACACCAGGACTGTGCCTACAGATAATTTAGGAAACTGAAAAACTAAACACACCAAATATGCAATATTAAGGGACCTTAAAAAGAGCAAACGATGCATCTAGAACGCGCCCAAATGTGTCATAAAATGCTAAAACCCAGGCACCCCTGAACCCACAGTGGCCTAGGCAGTCTCTTACACCCCACCCCCCCCCCCACCCACCCCACCACGCTACAACTGAAAAAGGCCAGCTACACCACTGCATGTATTCAATGTCTCAATGGAACAATTAAACTAGCTCATATTAATGTATGTGGATGGACAAAGGGTAATTGTGAGCTTAGAACTAACATTATTGAATCAGTGAATGCAGACATTGTGTCAATCTGTGAAACGCATTTAAGTGGAAGCGATGGTGTAAATATATCAAATTATACATGGTTTGGATTCAACAGAATCGAATTGCACAGGAACGCCCCGAAAGCATCAGGAGGAGTAGGTCTTCTCGTGAAAAAAACTATTTGTGAAGAATACGAAACATACTTTGTTGATAAAACATGTGACGGAATAATAGTTATGAAATTTGTTAATAGATCATGTGATTATTAATTTGTCGTCTGCACATGTTATCTGCCACCCGAAAGCTCAACAAGAGGAAGAGATTTGGAGGGATTTGAAAACTAAACAAGAGGAAGAGATTCGGAGGGATTTTATTCGCATTTGTTAGCACAAGTATATTTGAACAGTGACAGCGACGCATTATTTCTACCGGTTTATTTATTTAACTCGCGCATAGGTTCACTTTCGGATATAATCAGTAGAATAGACTCAGGATCAATCAGTCAATCAACACGGTCACGAATTTTTAGAATTCCTTTGTGGGTCTAAATTTTGTGTACTCAATGATAGATTCAGTATTGCAGACGACAATTTCACATCAATATCACGTAAACGGAAATCAGTGCTTGACTATATATACGTACCTCACGACGTTCTAAAATGTGTACGAACTTTAGTGTAAAAACTGTACAGTCTTTTGTTGATAAATACGGATTACACGGATTACTGGGTGAAAGATCACGATTACCAGACCATTGTATGATATTAACGGAATTTACTGTAACAAGTGCACTGAATAATTGTGATAACGACAATGGCGATGATAGTAGTGCGACACGATTCAGTCGGATACCACCGGACTTTATTGGCAGCGAGCTTTCTAGAATAGCGTTGATGGATATAATTACACGGACTGAAATTTGCCGTGACACTCGGTGTGAAGTTGATTCTATTTACTAGAGATGGTACCTAAAAAATTCAAGTTCATCTTTACATATTTTTTTCAGTGTGAAATGATAGCTAAGTGCACCAATTTTCTAAATATATTTATGTTTTTTCTCTTCTCCATGTAAAAATAGAAATATCTGATTATTTAAAATTGACTTTCTCAAAATATCTGAAGCAAAATGGACAACTCTTGTATTGACCGTTTTTCAATGATTTTAGGAGTTCCCCTATTATAGTCTATATCAAAAGAATCCACAGCTAAATAAATTCAATAGAGTATAGTGTAAGTTTAATCTACTTTCAACACTTTGAAAGAGCCTATACTGAACTTCCTTTTGTCTTTTAATATTTGTCAAATTCCAAGACTAGCCAAGAGTCTAAAACGCTTGAAAAAATTCTGAGTGAAAGGGAATGACATGCTCTTTATTATAAGCTTACCAAAACCATACCAAAAATTACCTGAAAGAAGTTATTAAAGATTTTATAATGTAAACAAACCCCTACCCCATTTTACCATCAATATTTTCCACTCAATTCAGGTGATAATTGCTGATATAATTGTAAACTTGAGAGGCACAACTAACCTTTTTTTCAAGTTGTGTAAACTGTTTAAGTTGTAAATTAATATTGATATCTGAAGTTATCCGCTTACTTTGTTAGAAACAATAAATAAAACACCTTATAGCTTGTTTAAGGTAGTTGACCTGTAACGAAAATCATTAAATAAAGTACACTCCATATACTTTTTCAGCATTTATTCGTTTTTCAAGGAAAGCAATGATCGTGATAGTTCCATCCAGAGAATGTTGAATTGCTTAAAATATATTACATAGAGTCATTACTTATCAGCTACCTTCAAATGTTGTAATTACAACCACTAACTTAAAACATTGTAATTATATTCGATGACAATGAATTTTATGTTACATTATTTGAAGCAAAGTACTCCTGAACAGTAAGAGAATCTCTTCAAAATGACTGAAGCATAAGAAACAGTTTCAAACTGATTCATTCAAGTGATAAATATGCGCAATCTAGCTACTTTGTTACACAAAAGTGATACCAATTTAACTTTTTTTTGTTATTTCTCATTGTTGGATATATAAATTTTACATTTTAATACATAAATTTTGTGTAAACCAATGTATCACCATTGAGAACAATAAATAATTTCGACTAAAAGATCAGAACTTAATAACGTTTCTTAATTTTGTAAATTTTCTTTAAAGGAATTTATGCCTTATTTTACATTATCTTCATGCACTACTAAACTTTCTGTCAAGGCCTCACTACAAATTATAAAATAACTGTCAGTGTAAGCCATGAGAAAAGTGTGCATGCTGTATATTGAATACAATGAGATTTAAACAAATGTAGGTCATATTTTGTCTGCCTAATCAGTTGTTGGAAAAAGGACCTATCTGATTTTTCTATCACTTTTGACCAATGTTTTATGTCGGCTTCAGTTTATTGGTCAATTCAGAGTTGTTCCCCTTAGATTTCCTTTGGTAGGTACCATCTCTATATTTACGAAACATTTTGTGATGCAGTTATAACGGAAATGAATAATACAGTTCCGAAATACAGTTGCTCAAAATGCACAAGCAAACGATTTAAGAACAAAAACCCGTTCTGTGGTGAAAATTTGTGACAATTGTGGAAAATCTAATAGTTAAAGAATAGGCGTTTCTAAAGTGTAAGGAGACAAGAACTGTGTGTAATGCCCTTCGAATGGAATATATCAATGCCAGGACTTTATTTGACAAAACACTGAGGCGAGCGGAACGCCATTACCGTGAATCAATCGCCCTATATAGATATAGAGGATATGTCGTCAAATAATCCTAATGACTTCTGGGATAAAATTCGCAAACTGGGACCTAGACCGGATAAATCTATACCGATCGAAATTATAGAAAATGGAGCTACAGTATCAGACAAAACTCGGGTATTTGAAAGGTGGAAATGCGACTTCGAAAAACTGTATAATGGTGAAAGAGACTCTGATTTTGATGAGAATTATTCAGCCAGAAAAAAAAATCATATGCAATTAATTGAGTTAAACATGTTAGACCCGTTATTACACACCAAATAAACATCACAGTCGAAGAGATATCCGCTATAGTAATGAAAGCGAAAGCGAGATCCGCCTCCGGATACGATATGATTCAATATGATGTAATTAAATTCGCAGGTATAATAACGGTTTTGCAACATTTATTTCAATTGGTTATCTATCTATTTATACTGCAGCGCTCTCCTCTGCGAGTATTATGTGCAGCTGCGCGCCTGTACAAGAAGTTAATAGTAGACTGGATAGGAGGATAAAAGTAATACATGGTGTGTATTGCAGTATAAATACAGTTGATAGTGTTAAAAACAAGAAGGATTTACAGATAAAAGCAGTTTAAAAACAGGTCTATCATGTTAAGCATTGTGTACAAGTTTGGTCACACCCTGTTTAAACTGATTCAGGGTGGGGGCTTGCACAAGTTGTACTGGAAGGGCATTCCAAAGTACTATGGTGGCTGGGAAGAAAGAGTACTTAAAGTAATTACAGGGAGTGAGGATCTGAGTATAGGAGTGGGGATGCATATGTCTTGTTAGACGGGATGTGGGGGGGGGGGGGGGGGGGGGGGGGCTGACATGGGTGTGGGGGGGGGGGGGGAGTGGCACAGCAACCAAACTGTTCACTATCTTGTAGAACATAAGGAGGCGTGAATCAGATCTCCTATCTTCAAGGGTACGCCATCTCAGCTGACATAGCATGTTTGTGACACTGCTGTAAGGGGAGTAGTCATGATTTACCCATCGCGCTGCCCTCCGCTGAATCATTTCGATCTGGTGTATGTTTTGTTGGGTGTAAGGGTTCCAAACACAGCTAGCATATTCTAGCTGTGGCCTGACTAGTGATTTATAAGCTACTTCTCGAACTTTTGGGTTCTTGCATGGGATGTTTCGTTTAATGAAGTTTAGTGTTCGGGCAGCTTTGGACGTGACTAAATTGATGTTTATTCCAATTTAGATCTGAGGACATAGTGACCCCAAGGTACTTTGCATCAGGAACTGTTTCCAAAAATTGGCCATGGAGTGTGTACTTTGATTTAAAAGGGTTTTTTGACCTTGTTATGTTCATAACAGTGCATTTTGAGGGGTTGAACTCCATGTCCCACTTACTTTCCCATATCGGTAACCTATTTAAGTCTTGCTTGCTGGAGGATGTTTTCTTGGGCAGAACTATTTACAGTTAAGTAAACAGCAGTGTCATCGGCGAATAACCGAACCTGTGAAATTAGATTTTCAGGCAGGTCATTAATGTAGAGTAAGAATAGAAGGGGGCCTAGGACGGAGCCCTGTGGGACTCCGGACGTTACTGGAACTTCTTCTGATGTTTCACCATTCACAAGGACAGACTGGCGCCTGCCAATCAAAAAAAGACTTAACCCATTGCAACGTGGTGCCCTGAACGCCATGTTGATGAAGTTTATACAGAAGTTTCAGATGGTTAACCTTGTCAAATGCTTTAGAGAAGTCCAGAAGGATCAGATCCGTCTGGTGGCCTTGAATTAAGTTTCGGGATAGATCTTCTACAAGTTCGAGTAACTGCGTTTCGCATGACCTTTTCTCTCTGAACCCATGCTGTAGGTCATAGAGGACATTGTTAACCTGGAAGTGCTTGGTAATATTACAGGCTATGATGTGTTCCAGTAACTTACAAAGGATGCAAGTTAGGGATATAGGCCGGTAATTTGCAGGATTGCTTTTGTCATCCTTCTTAAATAAAGGAGTGACATTGGCCTTGGTCCAGTCAGCTGGGATAGTGCCCGTGTCAAGGGACCTTTGAAAGAGCTTAGTGACTAGTGGTGAGATTTGTTCACTAAGATTTTTAAGAAGGTTCGGCTTTAGACCATCGGGACCACATGCTTTATCTATTTTTAGGGACGAAAGGAGTTTCTGAACACCATTTATGCCTAAGGTGACCTTTGGCATTTTGGGATAATTTGGTTGGTAATAACTTGGTATGGAGAGTAAAGACTGCACTTTGATTTTACAGAGTTGGCCCGGTTTGAGAGGTGACATCGGGTTGAACACGGACTGGAATTGACGATTGAGGATATTGGCCTTCTTTTTATCATCCGTATGAATTTGACCGTTTTCTAGGAGTGGGGAAATGCCTTGGGAGTCTTGCTTGGCATTTTTGGCAAGGGAGAAAAGTTTCTTACGAGAGAAATTTTGACCTGTTTGTGGGTTATCCGGATCATCTTGACATTCTAGGACATAATCTATGTAGTTATCATGTGCTTGTTTGATATTTTTCCTGACAAGCTTTTTAAAATTTATGTAATGTTGTTTGACCTTTGGGTTGGTGTTGTTTTTGACCTTTTGGAACATCTTATATCGTTTTCTATCTGACGTTTAATGCTTTGGGTAATCCATGGTAGTTGGGGTCTTGAGCCTATTCTCTTGGTTGGAATGAATAGGTTCGTACCTTCGGATAGAACCTCTTTGAATTCTGACCATAGGTCTTCAACAGACCGTGTGTTAAAACCTTTAAACAGGGAAGGGGATTTTGACTTTATGAACTGCTGAAATTTTGACCAATCTGCGTTTTTATATAAGTGAACTAGGCGGGGTTTCATTTTATTGAACCTTGGCTTAACATCTGAGTGTACTTGTACTATATCATGATCGGACAATCCCGCCATAGTGTTTACATGTTTGACCAGAGTTGGGTTTGGGGTGAGGAAGAGGTCTAAAGTGTTGTTTTACCGTGTAGGGAGACTAACCATTTGCTGGAGAGAGAAATCATTTATGATAGAGATGAATTCTTCATAAATTCTACTGTGAGAGCAGCCAGGTTTCAGAGTTGGTGTGCCCTTGGAGTCCCAGGACAGCTTGGGGAAATTAAAGTCTCCGGCAATCCAAATTTTGCCTTTGAGTTTGGTGACCTTGTCTAAAGATTTTCTAAATTCTGTTAAGCTGTCCTCATCATGTTCATGTGGTCTGTAATAAGATGCAATATAAAGGGGCTTAGAACCTACTAATTCCAGCTTTAACCATTAGAGTTCACAATCTGCTTGTAACTCCTTCATTTCAGAGACCACTATATTGTTTTTGACCAAGATAATTACACCCCCACCCGCTTGGCCTGTTTTCCTGTCTAATCTGTATGAGGTATAACCTAGGGAGGGGGGAAATATTTCATTATCTTTATGGTTTGAAGTTAACCAGGATTCTGTACCAAAAATGATGTCCGGATTTTCGGTTTGAAGTAGGGAGTGCAGCTCAGATTTTTTGTTTACTATGGACTGGAAATTGACGATGAGGGTCTTGAGGCCAGAAAAATAGTTCTTTTTAATTGGACGAAGACTTTGGGTAGGATGGTGCTCAGTATCTGTGGTGGTGTCGGATAGTAAAGAGTAACTGTTGTTAGATTCGTATGAGGATAACGATACATTTGAAGCTATAGTGAAGTTGTTGGACTCACATAATGTACAGGACCATGAAATTGTTTGGTTGCTATTTACCAGGTTTGAATAACGATCAGGGTCAAAGGATTCACACTGGATGTGGAACCAGGAACCACAAGAGTCACAATCAATGGCTGGGTCAGTGTCCAAGGCGCTAGTGCCACATGTGCCACAGGGGAAGTCAGTAGGGCCAGGATTTAGCTCAATATCTGCTGAAATTGAAAGTAACAAAATAAAAAGATACCTTTTTGTGACTCTTGAGACCTCTACCATGTCTACATTCTTTTTCTTTTTGAAAAATAAGTAGCCAACCTGCAAACTTTGGGTAATGTAACAATTTGATCTGTGACAGGGACGGGGGATAGATCTGTCTAACTCTAGGGAGGACTTACCATTGCCAAGAATTAATATACCCATGGCAAGACAACAAAAAACAAACAAAATACCTGTAAAAGCCATGTTGTATGAGCTTCCGGTTATGAAAAATGTAAACTTCCGGTTGAGAAATGGGGTCAGAGGTCACGGCGGGAGTATAATAAAACTCGGTGCCGTTACAGTTACCTGCTAGGCTTACCAAAGTTGAATTGGGGATTGAAAAAGAAGATATTTTACCACTGTTTATATTATCTGGGAATGCTAAAACACTCTAGAAACCTGTTTTTGAAAACGAAATACCGAGAGGAAGTAAAGAACGTGTTAGTGTACGGCGCATGCGCAGATCTTCCAAATTTTGTTTCAGTGTGAAATGGTTATGGACACAGTTATAATCTAGAGATGGTACCTAAAAAATTCAAATTCATCGTTACAGATTTTTTTTTAGTGTGAAATGATAGCTAAGTGCAACAATTTTCTAAATATATTTATGTTTGTTCTCTTCTCCCTGTAAAAATAGAAATATTTGATATTTAAAAATTGACTTTCTCAAAATATCTGAAGCAAAATGGACAACTCTTGTATTGACCGTTTTTCAATGATTTTAGGAGTTCCCCTATTATAATCTATATCAAAAGAATCCACAGCTAAATAAATTCAATAGAGTATAGTGTAAGTTTAGTCTACATCCAACACTTTGAAAGAGCCTATACTGAACTTCCTTTTGTCTTTTAATAAAGTCAAATTCCAAGACTAGCCAAGAGTCTAAAACGCTTGAAAAAATTCTGAGTGAAAGGGAATGACATGCTCTTTATAATAAGCTTACCAAAACCATACCAAAAAATTACCTGAATGAAGTTATTAAAGACTTTATAATGTAAACAAACCCCTACACCATTTTACCATCAATATTTTCCACTCGTAAATGCACTCAATTCAGGTGATAATTGCTGATATAATTGTAAATGAGAGGCCCAACAAAAACCTTTTTTTTTCAAGTTGTGTAAACAGTTTAAGTTGTAAATTAATATTGATATCTGAAGTTATCTTCTTACTTTGTTAGAAACAATAAAACACCTTATAGCTTGTTTAAGGTAGTTGACCTGTAACGAAAATCATTAAATAAAGTAAACTCCATATGCTTTTTCAGCATTTATTCGTTTTTCAAGGAAAGCAATGATCGTGATAGTTCCATCCAGAGAATGTTGAATTGCTTAAAATACATTACATAGAGTCATTACTTATCAGCTACCTTCAAATGTTGTAATTACAACCACTACCTTAAAACATTGTAATTATATTCAATGACAATGAATTTTGTGTTACATTATTTGAAGCAAAGTAAAAGAATCTCTTCAAAATGACTGAAGCATAAGAAACACTTTCAAACTGATTCATTCAAGTGATAAATATGCGCAATCTAGCTACTTTGTTACACAAAAGTGATACCAATAACTTTTTTTTTTTGTTATTTCTCATTGTTGGATATATAATTTTTACATTTTAATATATAAATTTTGTGTAAACCAATGTATCACCATTGAGAACAATAAATAACTTCGACTAAAAGATCAGAACTTAATAACGTTTCTTAATTTCGTAAATTTTCTTTAAAGGAATTTATGCCTTATTTTACATTATCTTCATGCACTACTAAACTTTCTATCAAGGCCTCACTAAAATTTATAAAATAACTGTCAGTGTAAGCCATGAGAAAAGTGTGCATGCTGTATATTGAATACAATGAGATTTAAACAAATGTAGGTCATATTTTGTCTGCCTAATCAGTTGTCCTAAAAAAGGACCTATCTGATTTTTCTTTCACTTTTGACCAATGTTTTATGTTGGCTTAAGTTTATTGGTCAATTCAGAGTTGTTCCCCTTAGATTTTCTTGGGTAGGTGCCATCTCTATATAATCCCTACATCCTGGAGGAAATCGATAATTTGTCCGATTTTGAAGAACCCGAACAGTGACGCAAGATTGCCAATGAACTATCGAGGGGTCTACTGTCATGCATAAGCAAGTTATATAGTTCTTACATAAATAAGAGGATTACGGCTTTCATAAACGAACACGATGTTTTAGCGTACGAACAAATTGGATTTAGAAAAGATCGTTCATGTGAAGATCACATTTTTACGCTAGATAGTATTACCAGGAACAATAAATCCATAATGGCAGCATTCATAGATCTATAGAAATGCTTTGATTCCATTGATAGAGACATGATGCTTTACAAGTTGCTTCTAAATAAAATTGATGGTAAAATATACAATTCAATTAAAAGTATATACAGTAATTCAACATCATGTGTGCGGTTTAACCATAAACTTACAGACTGGTTCATCTGTTCGAAAGGCGTGAAACAGGCCGACACTTTTCGCCATCTTCGTGAACGACCTGGTTAAAGAAATCAACGACCTTGAACTTGGGGTCAAGGTTGAGGACACATCAGTATCAATGCTACGACATAGTTTTGATAGCTGAAAATCTACAGGCTATGCTGAATGCAATGCACGAATGGTGCAAACGCTGGAGGGTCTTGGTCAACTGCGAAAAATCTAAGGTCATGCACTTCCGGAGAGGACGAGCCGAACGCAGTGACCATCAATTCAGAACTGGAGATAACAATCTTGAAACTGTTGACAGATATAAATATCTTGGTATTATTCTACATGATAAACACGACTTTAATTACAATTGTGAATCTCTCACAAAAGGTGCGGGTCGTGCTCTTGGTAGCGTTATCTCAAAGATACACTGTACGAAGAACTGTGCATTTAAAACATTTAAAAAATTATACAACTCGTGTGTTGTAACTATTTTGGATTACAGTGCTTCCGCATGGGGTTTCAAACATTTTCAAGCAGCTGATAGTGTACAAAACCGCGTAATTCGCTATTACTTAGGCGTTCTCCGATTCACACCGAAACTTGCACTTTTAGGCGAAACAGGATGGATACCCAGTACCTATAGAAGATGGATTTGTATAATTCGATATTGGAACAGACGTGTAAAATTAAACGATACTAGAATCATTAAACGAGTATTTAATAAGGATTATCAGAATTCAAATATAGTGAATAACTGGTGTAACGAAGTAAAAACCATACCTTATCACTCATTTTAATAACAAAGTAACGGTAGATATGGATGTTAAATCGAAATTTGAAGAGTATTATGCACACATAAATGATTATGAAAAGGTGCCTAAGTTAACTTAAGGACATACAAAACATTTAAGACTCATTTTTTATGCGAAAATTACTTATCATTAAATCTTAAGAGAAACGAATGTTCCATCTATGCACAGTTTAGATGCGGTATTCTGTCCTTACGAATTGAAACTGGAATACATGTAGGGGAAGCTCCAAACCAAAGACTTTGTACATTATGTAAAACGGGATTAATTGAAGACGAAACACATTTTTAATCGTTTGTCCCGTGTATGTATAACAATACAAGAACAGTGACATTTAGTGACATTACTTCAAATGATGTATATAACAACATGACAGATAGTAAAAAACTAATTTTCCTTATTGTACCCCCCGACAACAAAGTTGTAAGGGGGGGGGGGGGTATACTTGTTTCAGGTTGTCTGTCTGTCTGTCCGTCTGTCTGTCTGTCCGTCTGGCCGTCTGTCCGTAGACGCAATCTTGTGCGCACCATCTCTCCTTATCCCCTTGACAGAATTTAATGAAACTTCACACAAGTGATCAGTACCAACAGTAGTTGTGCACGGGGCATGTAAGGTTCTTTTAGAAAAAAAAATTGCAGAGTTATGGGACTTTGTTTTTTTGTTACTATACTATATACATAGACACAATCTTGTGCACACCATCTCTCCTCATCCCCTTGATACAATTTAATGAAACTTCACACAAGTGATCAATACCAACAGTAGTTGTGCATGGGGCATGTTAGGTTCTTTTAGAAAAAAAATTGCAGAGTTATGGGACTTTGTTTTTTTGTTACCATACTATATACATAGACACAATCTTGTGCGCACCATCTCTCCTCATCCCCTTGACACAATTTAATGAAACTTCACACAAGTGATCAGTAACAACAGTAGTTGTGCATGGGGCATGTTAGGTTCTTTCAGCGACAAAAATTGCAGAGTTATGGGACTTTGTTTCTTGTTAACATACTATGTACATACAGTCTGCATATGCAGTCTTGTGCGTGCCTAATCTACCAAACCCTTGCACACAATTTAATGAAACTTCACACAAGTGATCAGTACCAACCCTAGTTGTGCATGGTGCATGTTACATTCTTTTAGATAAATATTCTGCATAGTTATGGGACTTTGTTTTTTGTTACTATACTGTATACATACAGTCTATATACATACAGTCCACATATTAAATTATACAATCTTGTGTGCGTCAAATTGCAATGTACTGTGTCAGTGCATGCGTGGGGTACATTCATCACCTTAAGTGATAGCTCTAGTTAACAATTATCAGAACAAAGTTATAAAATTTCTAGTTAAAGCATATATGTTAAGAAGAAGTTTGCTTTATGATAAGTAAACAAAAGATATTCTGCAATTATTTATACACAATACATATATGTTTTTTTTTAATTTTTTTTTTATCAGTACTCAGTTTATATATAGAGCTGTACATTCATGTTTCGCTTTTCAGTATTGTTCACAATTTACGTTGAATTTAGTAATAAGGTGACATATAGGTCCGATGGGCCGGGTGTCTTTTGATATATTTATATAATGTATTTGGAATTTATGTATACACAAGTCACTATAATAAATTATTTACTTACTTACTTACTTACTTACACGCGTGTAGAATTTAATTTAGCACTAATTAACTAGTTTAACACACGATTACATTTTGAGAAGTTTATAGAGATGACAGCAGACTATGACAATAGCGGATATTAAAAGTGAAGAGTGGATATTTTACAGAACTTATGTAGTGTGAACGCGCGGAAGAGTCTACTAAATCTCGTGAATGTGACATCCGGGCATTCGATGCGTGAATTTGTGAATGAGATGGTCGCAATGGGGTTTGTTTTCACATATTGACCATGC
This sequence comes from Mercenaria mercenaria, assembly GCF_021730395.1. Lineage (NCBI taxonomy): Eukaryota > Metazoa > Mollusca > Bivalvia > Venerida > Veneridae > Mercenaria > Mercenaria mercenaria. The sequence goes on from NW_026463824.1 coordinate 21,015, forward strand.
ATTCGAAGGTAACGACGTATGCTAACCTTTGTGACAAATAAGATGTTTGTCATGTTTCAACAACGCCACTTTTCCAACCTCAAGTTAAGTAATATGTAAATTCGCGAAGCGCGTTCAGCCAGATATAGTCGCCTCAATTAGAAAAGAATATTTAACGTCAGAGGTTATTTCAAAGGTTACGGAATTTGGTTGGCCAGCTTGTAATAACAACAGCTTTCACGTCAGTTACTCAGTCAAGTGTGACTTACCAATTCAAGAGAAGGAACAATTATAAAGCTTTATATTTAACCAACATACACCTCTGTGGTATATTGGTCAAGAACGCGGGAAAAGTTTTATTGCCGCGGCGGCCTGGGCTCGATTCCCGATGAAACTATAATTCTAAAGAAAAAATTATTTTAGCCAAAATCTGGAGTCCAACGCTTGATAAAACAATTAAGTCGTTTGCTTGCTTCAAATAAAAATAGATTGGTGGGAAAAGAAATAGCAATATTGGAAATCCGATTACACAGAAAGATGAATTTGAACAGGTCGCCATCAGATCAAAAATTTTGGAAGATAGAGTACTTAAGTCATATAAGTTCTGTGACGAGCAGTCATGTTCATTTCATGAAATTATCAGGATAAAGTGTTCAGTTATATACACATGTATACTTCTGACTATAAAATCCTTATTAAAGGGGACAATCAGCGTAATAAATATTATAATGAAATAGCAGTGAACATATGGACATTTTTGTCCCCTGCCTTTTTCGAAGAAAAAGAGGGGGGTGGGGGGGCATAGAAATAGGCTGCGTCCGTCCGTCCGTCCTTCCACCCGCCCGTCCGTCGCACTTCGTGTCCTGTCCATTACTCTGCCACCTATGAAGGGATTTTGAAATAACTTGGCATAAATATTCCCAGTAATGAGACGACGTGTCATGCATACTACCCAGACACCTAGCTCCAAGGTCAAGGTCACACTTAGAAGTCAAATATGGCCTGTTTCTTGTCCGGTCCATAACTCTGTCATTCATCAAACAATTATAAAATTACATGGCACAATAGTTCTCCATAATGAGTTGATATAGCATGTGCAAGACCCAGATCCCTAGCCAGAAGGTCAATGTCACCTTTGGAGAACATTTTTAGTATTTTATTCTGGTTTGCGCAATGGTGTACATCTAAATAAGCTGGCATAAATATCCACCATTATTAGGCTTTCCAGCCAGCCATTACAAAAAAGTAGGAGAAGATAGGAAGAAATGTGGCAAAAAAGTAGGGGAAAAAAAGAGGAAATTTGACGAAAAAAGTAGGAGTTCATGTAAGCCACAAACTATAACAAAGAGAGCTTTTGGGACAAAAAAGGCTTTCTGCACTAGAACCAACGACATTTCTCTGTTCAAATTTGAATGCACTAAAGACACACCTACTGAATCCAAACTTCTTTCATAATCCACAGTATATATACTTTTCTGACGAAAACACTCCAAGGTGTTAAATTATATTCATTTGTGGTAGGTGCGGGAGGGTGTCACGCGCGGAGAAAAATTTGATTCTGGGGTTCAAAAAAACCAGTTTACTATACTTCTGATATGAAAAAGTAGGAGTAATACGAGGTTTTATAGAAAAGTAGCAAAAATAGGAGCACTTTCAAAAAGTAGGAAAAAGAAGGAACGCGGGAAAGCATGTGTTATAAGACACTGTGTCATGTGCAAAGGTCAAGGTAACAGGTAGTCTAAATAATGAGACCTTGGGTAGACCGATTTTACATTTTGATATTTTACGTTGTCTACCTAGAGGTCTCAACCAGAAACAATCAAAACTGTGGTCGATTGAAATTACGATTTTTCAGTAGTCACGATTTTTTTTTAGCCCTAACAGCTTGCCTGTTGTTTTAAATCATAACTAAATAAAAAACATAAGAACATGACATATTTATCAAGAATTTCTTTTGTAAAAAATTTAAACCTCTAACATTTCAATCGTCTTCATGTAATGGCGGTCGGAGGCGTGACCAATGAAAACGCTTCGTGTAGTAATGTGTTTACCTTTTACTTTAAAATATTTCTAATCCATTTTGATATTACATAAAATAATCCATGCAACATGAACACAAGTTATACACACAAGTTTCATATGGGTATCCCTGTGTCTGCAATATTTTGTCCGCTATTGCAGTTTGACACTATCAGGCTACTTTAAAATATTTCTATGCAAGATTTTGATCTTGATTTTCAAAAAATAACCACGTGCTTTGAACTTTTGCATGACGTCATAAGTTTCTAACGAGAGACTGAGCGAGATGTTGCAGTTCGACACTGGTTAGTTAATCAAATGGTGTTTCGCTAGAACCTTACGGACGCGACCATCAGAAAATAAAAATAGCGTCAGTTAAGTTATGGCAGCCAGAACAATGTATTGGTATGCAATATGTTTTGTGAAAAATGTCACTAGCCGGGGACGTCGGTTACAAATTTTTGTTTGGAATTGAAACAAAGATTTTTTTTAACTTACCATCTAGAGGTAATTTGCTGTTATTGTTTATTACTGGTACTATTTTTGTACAAGTAATTTATAAACAAAATACGGTCAAAGATTACATTCACCCGCATTATAAATCTAAACAGAAAGACACTGTTCGTAAAGAAATAAATTCTCAGTTTCAGACAAATAAAAATGTTCAGTCTAACAGAATTAAATCTGCCACACATTGCACATGTAGATCTATTTACAATCTTCGTGACTGATTTAGACCTTTATACCGTTTGAATTTATAACGGTAGCCCCATGGCGTGGGGGGGGGGGGGGGGGGGGGGGGGGAATTACACAACACCAAATCATAGAAAGAAAGGGTTGTTATTTATGAAAATTGAACAGCATATAAAACATGTATTATACAGTATACTATTCTTCTCTACACTTCAAAATCTTTAAAACTCACCATTTTCAAAGAACTGTTACATATCTTCGTTTTGCAGCCTTTGCAATAATGTCCCAGTTAAGTGCTTGATTTTCACATAACTAGGTTTTCATTAATAATTACTGTTTATTACTCTACAAATGGCATTCATATTTAAAGGGGGTTGGGGGCAACTTTTTGGGAATATTTTCAGGATCCAATTGTATGGAATAGTTTGGTTCAGTCTAATTAAAATTATCTCCAATTAATGCTGCGCGCAGGCGATTGAGAAACTCGCCATCATGGCGTGTCGGCTAATATTTTACTTCGTTGCGTTCTATGCTTCCAATGGATCTTTTGTTACATATTTTACTCTAAATTGACGATGTTCGGGCTAATCTATTGTGATCAATGCTCATTTTAATCAATTGTAACATTCAGATCCATTCATAACTAATCGAAATATCGTGAAACGCCCAAACATTGATTAAGTCACGTTGTTCAGGGTATTACCTAAAACCTGTAATAATTCTTGACAAATCTCATTATGTAATTAATTACGGGTCACCTCAATAAAAAATATATTTACCCGTGTTCAGGATCACTTGGTATCCTGTGCCATTCAGACTGATTCTGTGCACCAGTTCGTTAGAGCTCCAGATCAGTTGTTGAGTCATGTGATTGTATGCGATACCAATTGGACTACCGTAGGTTTTCGTATCAACAGCTCTGACCTCATCGTTCACGAGAGAAAGCTGGTAAATTTTGTTATGTGTCCAGTCAGTAACAAGCACAAAGTTGTCTGTCAAAACCGCTGTTGAATGCAAAACAAAGCATCAGGTTATAAAAACAGAAACAAGTATATGAATGAGATAAGGAAAGATATTACCATTGCTTTCAATTAAATACGATAAAGTAACGGATACTTATTACAATTCAGATCCTGGGATGGACAAATAATATGTTGTTTGTGTGTAGGGTGGGGTGGGGTGGGGGGGGGGGGGGCGGTAAACTTCCCACTGACATAAATATAGGGCATATGGCGAGTTTCTAGCTTTATAAAACGAGTGGAAGAGACCAGATGAAAACTGGTCGACTTAGAGAGCGGACAAGGCTAAATTCGCAGTTTTTCGAGTAATTCAAGGGCCATAATCCAGGAGTGTCTGGGGCGATTTGGGTGGTTATCGAACTTGGCCGAGATATTTTGCCCACAAACATTGTTAGCAAGTTTGTTGAAGATCGGATGAAAACTGTTCGACTTTAGAGAGCGGACAAGGCTAAATTCGCAGTTTTTCGAGTAATTCAAGGGCCATAATCCAGGAGTGTCTGGGGCGATTTGGGTGGTTATCGAACTTGGCCGAGATATTTTGCCCACAAACATTGTTAGCAAGTTTGTTGAAGATCGGATGAAAACTGTTCGACTTTAGAGAGCGGAGAAGGCTAAATTCGCAGTTTTTCGAGTAATTCAAGGGCCATAATCCAGGAGTGTCTGGGGCGATTTGGGTGGTTATCGAACTTGGCCGAGATATTTTGCCCACAAACATTGTTAGCAAGTTTGTTGAAGATCGGATATAAACTGTTCGACTCAGAGAGCGGACAAGGCTAAATTCGCAGTTTTTCAAATAATTCAAGGGCCATAATCCAAGAGTGTCTGAGGCGATTTAGGTGGTTGTCGAACTTGGCCGAGATATTAAGCCCACAAACATGGTCAGTAAGTTTGGTGAAGATCGGATGAAATCTGTTCGATTAGAGAGCGGACATGCTTTGGACGCCGCCCGGCCGCCCACCCGCCACGGGTGTTCACATAATACAGCCCGCTCTTTCAGAGACGGGCGTATAAAAAGCATAATATAGCTTCCTACTCAATCCTATATGTTTGTATATTTGTAAAACTGTAACAATTGTAACTATATCAATAAATTCTGTGTAAACCAAAATTTCAATAGTATCAAATTACGCCAAAATATAGTTTAATTCATTTTACTTCCAAAGGCCGTTTTTAAAAAGTCTCAAATACATGTGAAAGATGCGCTTTAAGAAAATGAATAAATACAAGTTATAGGAATAAGGAAGTGCAGATTTTGATTTTTTTAAATGTTTAATTTTCACACACATATAAAATGCTCTTTTACGATAGGGCATGACAATGCCATTATTCTGTTTTTGTTGTCATGTAAATTCTAGATGTTTTGGTGTATTTTGTCACTTTTCAAAAAGATAGGTTGAAGTCATAAAATGAGCAAATGTATATGATAAGCACAATTTGCGAAAAACAAGTTTAAGATAGGAAATAGGAAAATTTGGATATAAATAAATAGCAACAATTAGTGCACTTCCTGGTCAATGCTGTATTTAAATCGTGGAGTTAATACAAAGAGTGAAAGGCGCCGAAAGGAAAAACTTGAACTACGAAAATACAGCTTGCATTAAAGATAAAAGAAGGAAACAAGAGGGCCAAGATGGCCCTAGGTCGCTCACCTGAGAAACACACCATAACACACCATAACAGTGTTGTAAACATGTTTGACCTAGTGATTTCATGGAAATAAATATTCTGACCAATTATCATTAAAACTGGAGCAAAAATCTTGAGTATAAATAAGTATTTTCTTTGATTCGACCTGTGACCTAATTTTTGACCTCAGAGCACGAGACCCATATTCGAACTTGACCTAGATTTCGTCAAGACTATCATTCTGACTAAATTTCATAAAGATCAATTGAAAAATACAGCCTCTATCGCATACACAAGGTTTTTCTTTGATTTGACCTAGTGACCTACTTTTTGATCCAAGATGATCCATTTTCAAACTCGGCCTAGATTTCATCAAGGTTATCATTTTGGACTTAATTTCAGGAAGATCAATTGAAAAATACAGCCTCTATCGCATATACAAGCTTTTCCTTTGATTTGACCTAGTGACCTACTTTTTGAACCCAGAGGACCCATATTCGAACTTGACCTAGATTTCATCAAGGCAATCATTCTGACCAAAATGCATCAAGATTAATTGAAAAATACAGCCTCTATCACACAAGGTTTTTCTTTGATTTGACCTAGTGACCTAGTTTTTGACCCCAGATGACCCGTTTTCGTATTAATCTTAGATGTCATCAAGGTTATCATTCTGACCAAAATTCATGAAGATTAATGGAAAAATACAGCCTCTATCGCATACATAAGGTTTTTCTTTGATTTGACCTAGTAACCTAGTTTTTGAACCCAGATAACCTATTTTCGAACTCAGCCTAAATTTCATCAAGGTAATCATTCTGACCAAAATTCATGAAGATTAATTGAAAAATACAGCCTCTATCGCATACACAAGGTTTTTCTTTGATTTGACCTAGTGACCTAGTTTTTGAATCTAGATGACCCATTTTCAAAGTCGGCCTAGATTTCATCAAGGTAATCATTCTGACCAAAATTCATAAAGATTAATTGAAAAATACAGCCTCTATCGCATACACAAGGTTGTTCTTTGATTTGACCTAGTGACCTAGTTTTTGACCCCAGATGACCCACTTTCAAAATCGGCCTAGATTTCATCAAGGTAATCATTTTGACTAAACTTCATAAAGATCAGTTAAAAAAAAACAGTCTCTATCGCATACACAAGGTTTTTCTTTGATTTGACCTAGTGACCTAGTTTTTGATCCCAGATGACCCATTTTCGAACTCAGTTTAAATTTTATCAAGGTAATTATTCTGACCAAAATTCATCAAGATTAATTGAAAAATACAGCCTCTATCGCATACACAAGGTTTTTCTTTGATTTGACCTAGTGACCTAGTTTTTGACCCCAGATGACCTACTTTCAAACTCGGCCTAGATTTCATCAAGATGATCATTCTGACCTATTTTCATGAAGATCAGTTGAAAAATACAGCCTCTATCGCATACACAAGCTGAATGTTGACAGACAGACGACAGACAGACGACGGACGCCGGACATTGAGCGATCAGAAAAACTCACCTGAGCATTGCTCAGGTGAGCTAACAAGAGGGTCATGATGACCCTGGATCGCTCACCTGAGTAATATGAGCTACATGTTTCAAATGTCAAACTGATGATAAAATATTAAGAAAGTCAGTAGGTCATATTCATGGTCAATGAAATCCAGTTTTACGATTTGTGTGCAAAACTGTGTATGTCATCAAAATTTCAAGGCTGTATCTTAAAAAACAAGAAAGTAGGTCAGTAGGTCAAGGTCACAGTCCAAAGATATCATATTACTTGGGGTCATCAGGTAATTATAATTAAACAGTCTTGGAAATAGGATCAGATGATTTTTTAAGTATTTTTCCTATATAACTCACATAATAACTAAGTGACCCCAGGGCGGGGCCTCTTTTAACCCCAGGGGCATAATTTGAATAATTTTGGTAGAGGACTACTAGACAATGCATCATACCAAATATCAAAAGCCTAGGTCGTATGGTTTCAGACAAGAAGATTTTTAAAGCTTTTTCCTATATAAGTCTATATAAAACTTGGGACCCCCAGGGCAGGGCCTCTTTTCACCCAAGGGGTACAATTTGAATAATTTTGGTTGAGGACCATAAGACAATGCTACAAACCATATATCAAAGGTCTAAGTGCTGTGGTTTCAGACAAGAAGATTTATCAACTTTTTTTCCTATATAAGCCTTTGTAAAACTTGGGACCCCCGGGGCGGGGCCATATTTGATCCTAGGGGGATAATTTGAATAATTTTGGTAGAAGACCGCTAGATGATGCTACAGGCCAGATATCAAAGCCCTAGGCCCTGTGGTTTTGGACAAGAAGATTTTTAAAGTTTTTCCTTTCGGTTGCCATGGCAACCAGAGTTCTGCATGGAATTCAATTCTTTGAACAATTTTGAAAGGGGGCCACCCAAGGATCATTCCTGAGAAGTTTGGTGTAATTCTGCCCCAGTGGTTTTCAAAGAGAAGATTTTTTTATAAATTGTTGACGGACGACGGACGACGCACGACGAACGACGGACATCAAGCGGTCACAAACAACACAATTTGATATTTATATTGATACAGACATAGTATTTATTGAATGCAGTCCCTGTTTTGGCAGTTGCTCCGCCTCCCTGAATGTGGGAAATCCATAGTAGGCGGAACAATGAATATTCATTAATTTTGTACCACTTCATGATTAATGGAATTTTTTTTCAGTTATGAAATAATATGAAAATAAGTTGGTTACATTTTTGAAAATCCTTGGCTTGTTATTAGATAAAAAAGATGTTTGAACTATAAGGACGATTTAAGAAGGCTGAAAATTGGTATTGTTTCTGTTTGTTACAGACTGTAAGGATGTAAGGCTGCGTCTTCAAAATATGATTCAATATGCAGGCACTCACCCTTCTTTTTATGTACCCTATGCATTTCCCTTGTATTATACTGACTTCAGTATATAAATAGCCTGCGAAAAATACAATTGGCATATTCTACCTGAACCAATTGAATCATATATATGTTAGAACGTATAAAAACATGATTATTACATGATGAACATGTTTTCTTGTTCGAGTCCAACTGGAATCCGTATTCACACTGACATACTCTATTACTACCAATAGGAATGCAGATATGTTCACAGCCGCCGTTCAAAATAGCACACGGTCCTGTTAGAAGAAAAATGTACGAGTGCTACATCAAATTGATAAATATGTTAAGCAGTAATATTCATGGGGCCAATTATTTCATATCTATATACGTTTGCTACTTTTTTGCTGTCTACCTTTAAAATAGACGAGTTCAAATTTTCTTGCGCTCTGGCTCAAACACTCTGGCCCAGGCTTGCCTTTTTAAGGCTATTTTGCTATATGTTATTCCACATAATTTGATTATAGCCAGAAGAATTAAATTTACTATGAAGTAGTCAAAGAAATGCATGTAGTATGACTTCAGGCTTTTTAAAATATTCAACCTGTTAAAAGCTGCTCGCCCGCGCAAAGGTTTACGGATTCACCGCACTATATGGTTATGTAGGAAAAAGTAAAGCGTTGCAAACGGCTTATTATTTTTCAATATAGCCATATAGTGCTGTCAATCCGTAAACTTGTTTTCATCAGCCATTTTTTCAAAACCCTACGTAGATTTTCGCTTATTTTGTTGATTATACCTTTTCATTTTATATTCTTGTTACAAAAATGTTGCTTTTGAGAAATTTGATTTTTTCGACCAAGCTGAGGGCGAGCAGCTATAAAATGTAAAATATATTATACTATAACACATTTATATAATGTATATGCAAACAAACTAACTGTCCGATATTTACTCAGAAATAAAATGACATCACCTACTATGTTATCGTATACAGGTGTATAAGGATCACCTACTATGTTGTCATATACAGGTGTATAAGGATCACCTACTATGTTATCATATACAGGTGTATAAGGACCACCTACTATGTTATCATATACAGGTGTATAAGGACCACCTACTATGTTATCATATACAGGTGTATAAGGATCGTCATTTGACTAGTTCATTGCTCTCAACAATACAAAGTACAAAGTCACTTTATACTGGAAACAAGGACACATGATCATACATAAATACATACATACAATACATACATACAATACATACAATACATACATACATACATACATACATAGTACAAACCTTTCTGCTCTGGATGTAGGAGTGCATCTAAAACATGCATATCAGTCGGTGTGGCCGAATTTATGGTTGTTATCTGAACGGGTACTGATTTCTTTTCATATACTTTAATCACACTACTGGGAAAATCAGTGTCGGCCACTATAAGGTAGTTCTGTTAAACAAACAAATTTATGGAAGGGCGGTGCGCCATGCTATTTGTCAAATGCCAAATATCAATATTTAATGCTAAATGCCAATTATTTGATGCTAAATGCTACTTACTTAATGCTAAATGTTACATACCATTAACGTTATGCTTAGATGTCAAATAGCCAATGCTTATTTCTAAATGATAATCGTCTTGATTATATGAGACATATAAGACTTAAAAATAACATGTTCTACTAGCCATGAGAACATAAGACCGAAACTGTTTACTCTTTAAATGTTTAGAAAAACGATTTTTTTTATAGAGACAAGGTTATGTAAAAAGGCCAATGACTATTTAAAGGATGGATTTATACACTGATGTCTTTATGCGCTTGGCAATTAGCATTGTACATTCATCATATAGCATATCTCAAATAAAAATTAGCATTAATCGTATGACAATGACCGTTTGACGGTTATTATTTGATATTCAGCATTCGGCAAATAACATTCATAAACTACATATATTTGTCATTTAACAACTGGCAATTAGCATAGCGCACCGGCCTTCCATACTAATCTGACAAAATTACAAAACATTGAGAAAGTTCATTCCTGTATAACGTTTTAATAAAACGATAGTTACATCAGAGAGAGTAAGATTAAATACCTTTTACTGAGAATTAAACACTTCTGGATAATTACGCACAACATTGTTTATTTGATCCTGAAATTCAATGATGTATTTGAATGCTGAAAAGTATACAGAGCGGTATGTGATAAGATTGTGCTAAACGGGGTCATAACGTTTCACTATTATTCGTAAGTATTTATGGTATTTCAAGGTTTCGTTTAAACCTACCTTATACGGCAATACCTTCATTGGTGATAGAAGTGCCGACTCAGGGGTAAATGTAGTCATTTGTTTTCCTTCTATGTCACAACGTTTCACAAGCCAGTCATCAATAAAGTACAAACTGGAAAAAATGAATGAACAAATGCATTTTTTGTACATTGCAAATGCACATTTCTAACAAACTGTTAAATACTTTCAGAGACTCTTGTAGTCGTAACATTTGGGCGTATGGTACGAGGCGCCGAACCTGTCTTATGTTTGCAAATGCGTATCATTGGTTGCAGAAGATACAGTACAGTTATTTTATAAATGAGACCAGCAATTTATAAAAAACATCCCATAACGTCATGTTGAAATGCATGTCATTTTACTGCAGACCACTTGTTGAGATTTGAGAACAAGCAGTTGATATTGTTACGAAATCTACACCAACTGGTATATTCCGCATGAATTAACACAGTTATTTTATCAATGGACCGTATATAACAGGGAATGACAACAGCCATTAGCGAGACGCAAAATCATCAGCCATTTTAAAAGAAAACAAGAATAAATTTATTAATGACTGATAATATCATCATTTCGTTGGCCGATGAGTTAGCGTCCGACCATACACGTCTGTCATACCCACTTCAACTAAATTATCAGTATAAATGAAAACTACAACACAGTTTAGTGAGAAAAGGCCGCGACTTTATTTAAAGATTTCTCATGGCAACTGGCAAGGTGAGATAATGTTTAAAATGCACATACTATACAAACAGCTAAAGATGTATATTGAAAGTAACCTAATTTCATTTGCCCCAGCGACACTGCAATGGTGCAAACAAAATACTTTAAATAAATAAGATAAAATTTGAATCAATTGAAAGAACAATTATCCCCAGCGATGGCTGCAAAAGTGGGAAAATACTAACTGTACATAAAGTTACTAGATAACAAAAGTATCTTTCTTATAATAGAAACCAGTAATCAACAATTTTACATTCTGATAATAGAAAAGCAAACATACGGCATCAAAATGTAAATGTTATTCAAATATGTACAAATGCTATACGAGCTGCCGTCATATCAATTAATATGCATGCCACAATCGAATCTGTATATTAAATGATACAGTTAAAGCCGCTACATTTTGTCACGTTGAACAAATTCGATTGTATATTTCTCAAACGGAATACGAGCCGCCCACGAAAAAAACCCTCCCCGATTTGAACTAGGACAGGAGGAAACGTGTTTCCGTAGCCAATGTATAACACATTGAAATGTTCAGACTATTCCTCGAAATACTGAAAAACGGAACGAATTCAAGTATGCTAAAAATATATATCAATACTCTATGACTATCATTTTTCTGTAACTATTTCGTATAATTGCCATGCCTAACTTTGCAAACTTGTGGGAGCAGAAGAACACCAAAGTACATGTAAGTGCATTTTATATACACTTTATATAAAAGTGTTATGAATTAATTTGAAATAACAGTGTTCGTCATAATTAAATGCACCGTGTGATGTAAAGATGCAGGGGAGAGACAGAGACATACAAATAATATTGGTACACTTTACTCATGACACTGACCATTTATGCAACTAAGGTCCTGAATTACATTACAAGCTTCAGTATGTGTAGCCAGTGCAAACACATATTTATTACAAAACTTTATATGTAACGTGCGGAGTCTGAACTAAGCAATGGGGGCTCATTTATGCGAGTAAAAAGGCTATTAATACAGATGCGGATACGGAATGATACAAATAATCAAACTTCCCGGGTAAAACTTTATCAAGGATGTCTTATAGCGGAACAAAGACTGTAGACATACATACGCTAAACCACGACCGCATATCAACGTGTTTGGAACATGTCTCCCCTTGCTGTGGTCGTTTAAAGCAGTTTTACTGTTAAATATGCTTCGCATGTGTCATACTTATTATAATAAATGCTTTTTTCTCCGTATAAGACTTGTCGTATAACCGAAACCTTTACTACATGTATTACACGCATGAGGTCTAGGCGTTTGTCTTTGCACCTTAAATAACAAAGTTTTTCATAAAACTGTTGTCCACATATTTCACATGTGTAGTTTTGAATGCTCTGTTTAAACATATCTTTGCAGGGTATTTCTGTTGTTGAAGTGCTTGCTACAAAATTAACATAACATTTTCAAACCTTCATAAATTGACAGTGCGTAATGTCTAAGCTCGTAACCACCTGAAAATGATTTGCATTTGCAACATTTGACAACTATTTTGCTATGAACACGTGACTGTCTGTATGAACATTCCCTATATACAGTTAGATATTTGCGCTTTATACAGCGGAATACCTTTTTTATCATCTCTTGCCGTAGTAAATGATTGAAAATTGTTAGTCTCTACACATATCTTGTGTTCAATTCGTGCGCTTTCCTGATCTTTCTCAGATGAAATCTCCGTCGTTGATACATAGTAACACATTGAGAAACAGTAATACTGTAGAGTTTGCATCAAAATGAAATATATATCGATTTTTATCTGGTTGATATTTTCCAATAGAAACAAAGAAGGAAAAAAAGTTTGAACAAATATTGTTTTAATTAGAATGAACACACAATATTTATTATCCTATTGAAGTGTTCGTCTTTTTTTTCTCTTTACAAAGATATAAAAAATATTTATCTAAAATGAAGAATTAATGCTTCCCTTGGCGATTAAAAAACATCACTATCAGTCTCTGTTTACGGCATATATTTACTGAATAAAATAAGCGAAAACCTGTGATACGTATCTTATTCTTTCCCCTGTAGCCACTTTATTCATAATTTGAGAATATTTATTATCTCACTGAAGTATTCTACAGACAATAAATTTTTCGGCGACGCCGTCTAAATTCGTTTTCGTTACCTATGCCACGTGACTTCAGTTTGCAAATCAAAGTACTTGATAACGCATTATAGATAATTTATCAAAATGGAAGATTTATGCAATACTCTGCCTGATTGGACGAGAGTGTCAATTTCTTTCACTCTGTTGATTGTGCTACGCTGAGTGAAATGTAGACAAAGCGTTTATCCTAAACGACGCTGTTCACAGTTTTAAAGCTAACTTTGGCTTAGTATATTTAGCAAGAATATTGATATATCTCAAAATGATAAGTAAGTTTAATAAATATGATAAAAACCTGTTCAAATACCAACATATATCAAATTAAAGAAAGAGCTGAATACGGTCTGCGTATCACATGAATAAGGGTGTGATAAGAGTCTTTTATGTAGAGAAGTGCTTTTTAAAAGACTTTCATTGTTACAATTGTCGTCTGTATATGAAAAGGTTTCTTGCTTTTGTGACTTATTCAGATTGCATATTAAAATGAGTATTTGTTTGCTTTGATATATTTGTTATAAACTATTTAACTGATTTATTATATATGAATATTTTTCTTTAGTATTATATGCAAATATTGAACTCAGTTGAAATCTGTTTTATTATATATATGCTATATAATGACTGAATCTCATTACTCTGAAATGAAAGGGCGGATGGACCGTAATTAAACTCAAATAACTGTACTCTGAAATGAAGGTACTCTGAAATGAAGGTACGCTGCATAAGTTTATCTATGTGATATGACTACTGTCAAACTTTGCTTATGAAACAGAAATATTGAAATAATTACAATTGTATGTTTTGCTTGACCTTCACTTTTTTATAGGTGTGACGTCATTGTCCAAAGATTCATGAATAGCGAATATGCATTTGTTAAAGCGGGATCAGTTGACCTATTTTAGAAATAAATAAAAATAATAAATAAAAAAATCCTTTTATTGATTTTTTCTCATGTATTCTAATCAAACTTGATTTGTAGCATCTTTATTAGGCCCGCAGCCAACTTTGTTCAGCTGGGACATTTAACCCCTTTTAGGGTCTGCTAGAGCTAAAACTAGAAATGCCTTTATACAGCGTCTCATGAACAGCTTGGTGGATCTTTGTCATACTTGGTCTACTTTAAATTGTTAAAGTGCGGTATTTAGTTTTGCAATTTGAAAAATGTTAGATGAAAGGTGAATGTTAGATGAAAAATTCATAAACTTCTTTCCTTATTACAATTCGCCGACCATCATTTTTAATGATATTTCTTGTTTATATATGTTTTTATTTTGAAAATATTTTAATGTCTTCTTGCTTCCCTAGACGTTTAAAAGTTGGTGATTTTTTGTATTGTTTCTTTATTTGCACATGTCCGTGGTATTTCCGAACGCGTGCGGAAACGCACGAAGAGCTGATTGTTACAACAGAGTATTATTTTCCATTGGTAATTCTTACTGCATGCATCAATATAAAAGACAGAAAGGTAGAGAGAGAGAGAGAGAGAGAGAGAGAGAAGAAGAAGTGAAAGTCATAACAATTTCGTAAGTTAAATTTACACAATTAGAAAAGAAGCTAAAGTATATAAATGGTGTATATTTTACTGTTTGCTATACACATTTAGAAAAGAAGCTTGAGTATGTAAATTATCTATAATTTCAAATGATTATTTGGTTTAACGACAAAGATATTGTGCAAATGGAGCGGTATGTGATCAATTAACCAGGTGTGCAACTTGGAACATACGTTTTATTATTGCAGATAATTATAGAGTCAGTTATAATTAGGCGAACCATAGTTTTTGGGAATTACTAGCTTTCCGCAAAATAAATGTTACAGGGAAAGATACTGACGTATCATGTTAATAAATAAAAAAAAATCATAAGACATGATGCACGTTCCAACAATATATATTTCTTTTTTAAAAAAAAAGATATAGCCACAGTCTCATATTTTAAAGATTCGTTTATTTAAACTTATACCCCAAAGTTTAAGTTTTAACCATAAATATGTTATAAATAATTTATATGATGCAACATTTTGAATAAATTGTTTTCGGAACCTCCGAAACAGCCATATTAAAGCACTTTTCGATAGTTGCTTATTACCAATTAACAGCTTTTTGCAAGTTTATTGCTTAATATCAACACCTTTTTATTAGGGGATTAGGGGCTATCAGGTCTTTTTATTACACAGATAATAATCTTCTCGGTGATTGCGTAAGAGCATTTTGAAAATTGTAACATGTTTAATGAACGAGACTTAAATACTCAATAAATATATTTTTTCATTTTCAATTACAAATGTTAGATACATAAAATAATGTGACAGTGATCGAGTTTTTACTTGTATTTGATTAACAGTATTTTTTCCTGAATACAGGTTAATTGTTCGATATTTAAAACACGTGTGAAAGGTTCGAAGGTTCGCCTTAGAGTGAAAATATCATACTATAAACGTTTTGCGACAACATTGTGAAAAATTGTCGTTTATTGATTTATTAGTTTATTCAAACAAGTATAAAATAATTTTTTATAGCTCTTTGTTTTATTGTCTCTCCTGAATATTATTATGTACTCTCTCTGCTCTATATTATATAATGCTTTCACTTGCTGTAGGCATTGTATTTATGCAATAAATCGAAATTGAATTGAACTGAATGTACGCACAGCTAATCTCAAGAAGGTATAGCACGCGCTAAAAGAAATGAAAAATTTGTAATCCCTTGTTCATTAAGTAAAAATATTCGTGATAATTATTATGAATAACCTTTACACTACATTAGTGTCACATTATCCTAAATATTTCCTGTTGATACGGAATTTAAAAGGTACAATACGGAATTTTTGTCTGTCTGTTCATATTTAATTGTGAAATACAAGCCGATTTTTTTACAGAATTTATAAAGGTATATAATAAAAAAGTAGATTCAGAGGGCATTTACAAAGTGCAACATATAACTGATTGTACATGTATGTAATTTCTCATCAATGTGAAATCAATATATCTACCTAAATTTTACTTCCGGTTTCAGTTTTAGCATGTAATATAGAGTAGATTTTTCGCTATGTAGTCTTGACAGTTCGTACAGTTGTTGCAAACTGCATTATGAAATCTGTCTTACTTTTCTTCACAAAACATGTAATTCATTACACTTTCCTGTGTAAATCAGCTGTGAAGAGAGGTTACGTGATAAAATTGTTGGTGATAGTTCGCAACACGACATCGTTAACTTTAACGTTAACGGTTAAGACTTGGCTTACGTTGGAACGTACTTCTCCCGGAGTGAAAACTATACAGAGATTATAAATGGAAAACATTACGTACGTATTTGTTGAATAATCCACAGTGAGCCCTTTCATACCTCCGGATGATGTACTGGAAACAAGGACCTCTCTATCTGAGCCATCCAGTTTAGATTTTTCTAATTTATTTGAACCAGCTGTTCCAGAAATCCACAACATGATACTGAAACAAGATGGCATGAGTCTCGTTAAAGTACATAATTTATATTAAGGGTATATCAATCGAGACCTTTTAACGAATAATCCTCAAAAATGCAAGAAATGAAAATATTAAAAAGACAGCATGAAAAAATAAGTACTCACTAATTATTAATACAACAGGAAAAAGAGCATTCATTCAGTCAAGAAAGAAACATGTTTATTAGGAAGAGGTACACATAGATGTACTCAAGCATGTTGTCAATTTATTGAAAACATGAGATTACTGATACGTTAATTTGACCAATTTATAAGGAATTTGACAATATTAACCAAAACAATTGTAAGCAGCGACATATTTCTAGAAATTTCTTTCACTGAGTATTTATTTTCAAACTGGATACTGGAATAACAAAGATAACTAAGAATATATATATAGATGTAATATCGGGACTATGGAACACAACTTAAGTGTACAGAATATGGTAAATGGGCCCAATTATATTCACAAGGGAGATAGGCTATGTTTCGTTATTATATATTTGTAATAATCTAGCTCTCCACTAAAACACTGTGGCGAAGCTATTCGTGTCGTATTAAAAAAAAAAGATCCAAAGTATCGGAAAAAATGGCACTGACTGCTTCGAAACAAAGATTCGGAAGATTTGTCAGCGAGGTATTTCGTTTTTGTATGGTGGCTCTTTCTCTTTTTTCCTTGAGGGGAGGGGGTGGAGGTCATTAAACAAGAACATGCTGATGCTATGCACACTTACGTATGGGACGACGGTGCGCCATGCTAATTGCCAAATGGCAAATATTTAATGCTAAATGCCAATTGTCTAATGCTAAAGGCCAAGTAAATAAGGCTAAATGCTACATACCAAAAGCTTTATGCCATATATTTTATGCCAAATGCCAAATGCCAAATGCCAAATGCTTAATGTCAAATAGCTAATGCTTTTTGCTAAATGATAAATGCTAATAGTCAACTTCTTTAAATTTATAAATTAATTATTTCTATATCTTAACCTAATGAATATAACTTTTAATCATTTGAAGACATATAATATTCTACCAGTCTGAGGTGAAACAATAACATGTTCTACCGACTATAAGATCATTGGACCGGAACTGTTTAAGTGGTTATTTTTAAAATGTTTAGAAAAAAGTTTGTAATAGAGACAAAGTTGTGTAACAAAGGCCAATAACTAAAGGATGCATTCATAGACTGATAAAGCCAGCGCTTTTTAATTAGCACTTAGCATGAATAATAAGCATTTGGCATTTATTGTTTCGTATTTCTCGATTAACTCTTAGAATTTATCATTTGACATATATCGTTTGACAGTCAATATTTGACATTCAACATTTGCCATATAGCAGTTTGCATTAACAATTTATCATACGTTTCACACTAATCACTTGCGAGGTTTGATGAAATTCAGCCAATTGGTATACAGCAAGAAGGTTAAGCACTGTAAAATATGACAAATCAAGGGCAAGACCTCTGCTGAAACTCACTGAACTGATACATGCCAACGATATGCCTACATAAGCTTGGCAATGATATTTACTGTAAGGTGTGGTGGAAATCTGCACAATGGTTTCAAAGTAGGTACAAAATATATTATTTAACAATAAAGGGCCATAACTCCCTTGAAAACTCTAAACCAAAACATGCTGTTAATATGCATGATAAGACGTGGCACTGATCACTCCTGTATGGGTTTATGGAATCCGCCCTATTATATAAGAGATGTGACAAAACATCATAAAAATTGACGCATCAGGGGCCATAACTCTGCTGAAATCACTGAACTCGAACATGACGACGGTATTCACAACTAGGCTTGGCAATGATTACTCTTGGGAAGGTGGCGGTAAATCCACCGAATCGTGTCGGAGTAGTTCATGGACACTTTGTTACAGACAGACAGACAATACTAAATCAAATTGCACCCCCACCCCTCCCCCACAAGTAACTACTTGTGGGAGACATAATTAACCGATCATAGAGGAAAGGGCGTAAAATGAAATTTTCTGTAATTTCTATCCATCGTTTAAAAGAAATTTTGGTCATTTGCGTCCTTTGTCAGGGCAATATTAACAAACATGTTAATAATATATATATTCATATGCATGGGAAGAGCAAGTCGGACTGTCTTTGGCTTTTTTGCTTTTTTGACACAAGGTGAAGACAAAACCGATTAACTTTGAGGACAAATCCTCCTAAATTGTTTGAATAGAAGAAATCGATGTTTTCCGTTCTTTTGATCACGTTTAGCACCCGATACGAATTGTTTCGCCAAAAGTATATAAAGAAAGTGGGTAGAAAAGAAAGATATTAAGTTTAAGCAGAGGCAATATTGTTTACAACAAAACCTATTAAAGGAGAAAGCGGGTTCGACTACTTCGACACTGGGCAAAACTGATAGAAAATAAAGGAAATCGCTTGAAAAGCTGTTCATAATGTAAATTATTTTATATCAATAATCGTAAGAATCATATACAAGAACTTAGTTGAAAAAATATACTATTCCTTTAATTAGTAATGGGTAATTTCGAAATAAGTGTAAAAAGGGCAAATTCATAAAACTTTGGTGTCAGAGTCATAGATCTTGTCACAAATGATCTAGATGATGACGAGGAACAATCTGAATCAACAAAGTGATTTCAGTCAAAGTTATTGTACATAAACATTTTTACCTAAAACGGCATAATTCATATAATATTTTTGCCGGAGTTAATGACCCCGTTACATTTGCTGGGACGGATGACGAGATGAAATAGTTTCAAGTCATCATGTAATTTCAATTCTAGAGGGAAAGTGCATTAAAACTTTAACATCAAATTACTACTAAACAGGGGAATACGTCATGAAATGCTGGACATGAAATACTGAACCTAATCATACATGATGTGATGAATAATTCTTTAATGTAGAAGCAAATCTAATGAGTAATATCAAAGATATAGTTTTATTTTAAAAAGGGGCATAACTATTGTTTCCAGACTTATATACAGGCTTGTTTGATGATAAAAAAATGAGTAATAACAGAACTTTAGTGAAAATTCATCAATATGAAATTCTAACTAAAAGCAACTTTTCCACATATATGATGTGAGTGATGACGAGCTTTTAGTTATAATAAAGATCAATGCAGTGAATGTCTTAAAAAGTTCGGGTAGATTTGAGAAAAAACTGTTTGTTTGAATCAAATCTATTTGGTTATAACAGAGATATATTAAAAGTACATCAAAACGTTAACTTGCTAGCTAGTGAAAAATGGAAAGTGCAAGACCATCTGGACTAGGACACAAACTAAATGGCGACGACAGGGTGAGTAGATAGCTGGACGACAGGGCGAGTAGATAGCTGGACGACAGAGCGGGTAGATAGCTGGACGACAGGGCGAGTAGATAGCTTGACGACAGGGCGAGTAGATAGCTAGTAGATAGCTTGACGACAGGGCGAGTAGATAGCTGTCCTTTTTTGTTTGTTGGGATTCAAATACAGAACATTATTTTTAGATGATGGAGACCAGGGTGCAGACTTAAACTACGGTCCAAACTCTTTTTAACTGCATAATAGCAGATAAGATTAATATATTGTTTTCAAAAAAACAGTATATATACATTCTTACTTCTGAAAAGGAAGGATAGTAAGACTTTTTGGATATGTCAAATTTGTGCTGATCAGAGTGTATTCGGTCTCTGTCTCCCGAGAAAACACGTTGATTTCACCTGCTGTTTCACCCATACACCAGTAAACGTTTTCATCTCGCCAGTCAATTGCAATACCTGTAAAAGAAAACAAATTATGGTAATGTTTTTACGGATACACTGAATTGTCTAGCGTTTGAAAGTTAAGGGGACGCATACTTTGAAATTAGAAAAAAGTGGGTGGGGTATGATAAAATTTACCTGCTAAGAAGTACAAGGTTTTGGTACATGAAATAGATACTGTTTCAATTGTTATAAGTACACAAAGGATTGCTCACTAAAATAAAAGTGAGAAAAACTGAAACAAGAAAGTTCTTGTTGAATTACATAAGACTTATTGTGTACATTCAAAGTCAACAATTAAGACCTTTTGGTGCGAAAATAATAGTGCTTCACCTAGTCCAAACATTTATCAATGTCCTACAGATTCTGATTTAAAGAAAGAATGTGAAACAAGTTCACTGTCTTGCTTTTCATTTCGCATATGTAAGCTAAAACACATTATTTTGTTTGTTTACAAAGTAGTGCATAAGAAAAGATATGGTGGTCAAGGAATGCCACATTCCAAAACTAAAATAGTATATTCCCCTTAATACATTAAACATTTATCGTTACAGAAGTCTAGTGGCTTACAATAAGGGCCTAGAAATGTTGCCATTATTAATTTTTAACTTGGTATTCACGAACTACAATGCACTTAAATATCAAAACACATTCAACAAACTTTTGAAAATGTATTGTCTTAAAAATCACTAAAATAAGGTATGAAATTTGGTTGAGAGGTCCAATCAATGTGTATATGTACAAAAGTAACATTCTAATCTTGTTCACAAAAGTTACTAATACACAGCAGGAATGTCAATGATCAAAACTGGACGAATATACAGTTATCCTCACTTTAATGTCATTTATAATTTGTCCTTGAATTCTCCACCATACTTTTCGTAACTCTGTTTGCACGAGTTGCATGAGAATGCTGTCATTCACGTAAAAAAACGGGGTCAAATAAGTTGTAAATGCAATATCATCTAAACGTAATAATGGATTATGCAGTTCAAGATAAACTTTATCTCATAACGTAACGAACATGTATACTGTTGTAACAACAACTTTACTTACACTGATTGAAGTAGCAGTCGGTTTATAAGTGACTTTATTGATTCATTTTGTGTTGTTATTGTTGTCAAAAAGTATAACTAACGGAAGTGCCTCACAACTGAAGCGGAAACCAGTTTCATGCGCATTATAGTCCACTGTAAGTAATATTTTTTGACAAATGTCCACAGAAATTAATAATTTTCTAATATTAAAGACGAATATCTGAATAGGATTCATTATTTGGTAAGAAATTATAATCATCGACATGTTTTGTTTAAAAATCGTACACGTGTTGACACCAAAATTGTCTACCGTTGTTTATTAGAGTTACCTTTCGTCCGGCGCAGTAATACATTTGCAGTGAATCGCCGAGAAGTCGTGGGAAAATTAAAAACCATGTAAATAAACTAAAATTAACCACCTTTTCAAGATGAATTTCAAGTGATCGACATTATGCATTTAACCTGCCTGACCTGTGTAGCATCTTAGATATCTGTTCTAAGGTATTAATTGTGTAGAATGTCATGTTATGCCCTTGCAATGCTAATCCCGCTCTTTTTTGTTTACATTTTTTATCAATGAGAAATATGGCGTCCATCCCGAGCTGATATGACGTGGCGTTAAATTTTTACATGTTTAAGCAAACCTGGTGTGTTAGAAAGAAAATCTCATCCCTTCAACATTATTTGGAACACTGTTATTGTAAAAAATCTGTTTTTTCCTTAAACAAAAGCTTAATATTTTGTGTTGAATGTACTTTCACAAAGACCTCTGTTTTCCTATTACATTCATAGTACCACATCCATATCCACAAAATACTGAATATTACAAGTGTCCATCAGTAATATATCAGTTTAGGAATATGTTTTTTTATTTTCCCACCATCGATTTCCTTCCGCATTTCTGTATGAACTGTGAATGTAGCAATATGCGGCCCACTTAATGAATCATTCATTTTTTGGTTTTAGCAGATTTCCTTCAGTTACCCATATTAAAATCAAGAAAGGTCTGCAAATCTGTAGTTAGTTTATATACTTTACAGGTTAAAAGCATATTATTATTATTACTTATATTTCTAGTGCAAACAAAAGTTTTTATTCATTATATTAGGGGCAATAACAGTCAAATGGTTAAAATCTGAAATAGAGCGTTTTTGAGATAAATTACCTGTGACGGTATGTGTAGCTGAAATTAGTCTTGACTTGACAGGATTTTGTTCAATGTTGACACTGTAGATATCTGTTCCGTCAACGAATACCACCTTACGTTCACTCATATCTTGAAAACAAAATTTCAGACGAACATTTCATACATTGCGTTTAGTCAGTCCTGTCAAAGTTGAAATTTTATTACAAAATGATAAATTTCAAGCGCATGCATCTATAGATTTACAGAAAGTTGCATAATGATACAAAAAAAAAGTCTGCACGAAAATTCAAATTAATGTTCGTTAAATTTTATGCACCACATTATTATATGCCACCTTAACTTTTAAATCAAAGGACTAAACCGTGCCGGTATAACTCTAAACCCAACAGAAATATCAAAGGACTAAACCGTGCCGGTATAACTCTAAACCCAACAGAAATATCAAAGGACTAAACCGTGCCGGTATAACTCTAAACCCAACAGAAATATCAAAGGACTAAACCGTGCCAGTATAACTCTAAACCCAACAGAAATATCAAAGGACTAAACCGTGCCAGTATAACTCTAAACCCAACAGAAATATCAAAGGACTAAACCGTGCCGGTATAACTCTAAACCCAACAGAAATATCAAAGGACTAAACCGTGCCGGTATAACTCTAAACCCAACAGAAATATCAAAGGACTAAACCGTGCCGGTATAACTCTAAACCCAACAGAAATATCAAAGGACTAAACCGTGCCGGTATAACTCTAAACCAGCAAGGTCTAATACGTCCTAATTTTATTGTTCTAAATACTCTGAATCAACAAGGCAAATATCATGTAAAAAACGACATCTTTCTATCTGGGTAAGACATGCCTAGATTTAGCCATTTTCACAGGGCGAAAAGTAACATTAATGTAGATATTTTCCATTTAAAAACAGGTGCAGGCAATAATTTCATGACAGAACTTTTGTTTTCAACAAAAAATTCAACAAATGCTTTCCCAGATTTTCACTGAAAGGACGAGTTAAACTGTAAGGCGTAAGTGTGAGTAATAGCAGAATAACCCACGGTATACGCTTCGGTTGGACGACAGCTTAAGATAAGATAAATGCCGCATTCCAGTCCCCGTATCAGTTGTTCCAGTCTAAACCAAACAGAAATATCAAAGGACTAAACCGTGCCGGTATAACTCTAAACCCAACAGAAATATCAAAGGACTAAACCGTGCCAGTATAACTCTAAACCCAACAGAAATAAACAAAATATCAAAGGACTCAAAAGTCCTGTTAGCCGCAGGTCCAGTAAGCAATGACAATCCAGTTAGGGTGAACCTGTTTGCGAAGCCGGCTTGATTTTTGCTGGTGCAGATAAATAGAATGAAGTCATTTGTACAAAGTGACACTATTCACTGCAGTGACCAACTGAGTACACACCAGATTTAAGCTGTTGATTTAGGGTAACATTTCAGCAGATGGCTGGGGATGTTGGATCCCAGAGCCTCTTAGAATAGTAATAACGCATACAATGTAAGTATCTGAAATGCTGACCATCTGTTTTGTTACGGCCATTCGGGTGTGTATGATAAAATGGTTTTGTCTGATTTCAGGGAACGGCTTTATACTTTGAATTAATCCTCTAGAACTGTTAAATCATATATGTATTAAGCGACTAAAATGTTCAATTCTGACTATCTCAAAATAGAACATTTAACTTAAAGTCAGAAAGCAATTTAAACTAGATTTTGTCAGAGAGCTATACCAGGAAAGTATCATCCTAGACAAATCTAAACTTAGTGATTGCAGATATATTCAACAATTGGTTTAATTGGAAACGGATATTCATAAAAGTTTGTCAAATATGTAAGTCTATGCTATTACCTATATCAAAATGAGAGACGGACGTTCCTCCATTTAAAAAGCAATCAGCCGAGTCGGTGTATCTGTTTGATGTTAGACTCCGTATGTCCATCATGCATATGCTACTGCTATTTGACCACATGAATGCACGATGAAATTTACCAGTGTCCACTGAAACACAAATAAAGAATAAGAGCGCTGCACGTGAAAAGTAACAATAACTTTAAAAATCGATACTGACTTCCCAATTTTGATGTTAGTGACTTGAAGACAGATATGTCATATAACAGCAATTTAGTCCTCTTCGTGCTTTGTAGCAGAATAAGGCGCGAACAGACCAATTTTGGAACCGACCGAAGTCCATCCTGATGTTTTCGTTTTTTAACTGTGCGTCTAGATATTTCCTTGGACCGACTTTTTAGCTCACCTGAGCAATGCTCAGGGTGACATATTGTGATCACGCTGTGTCCGCCGTGCGTACGTCCGTCGTCAACAATTGTATTTGAAAGACATCTCCTCCAAAACCAATGAATGGATTTTGATGAAACTTTCCATGGATGTTCATTGGATGGTCCTCTACCAAAGTTGTTCAAACAGTTCCGCTTGGTTGTACATAGGGGCCGCCAGAGCTAAAAATAGAAAAATCTTCAAACGACATCTCCTCCTAAACCAATGGTCCGATTTGAAATAATTTCACACAAATGGTCCTTATGTCACCCTCTACCAAGATTGTTCAAATTATACGAATTCGTCGAAAATCATGGCCGCCAGGGGGCGTGGTCACTTTTCCTTATATGTATATAGTGGAAATTAAAAAAAAATCTTCTTTTGTGAAACTGCTGGGCCGATTTTAAAATAATTTTACACAAATGGTCCTTGTGTGACCATTTACCAAGATTGTTCAAATTATTTTGATTCGTCAAAAAACATGGCCGCCAGGGGCGGGGTGGGCGGGGAGCGTGGTCACCTTTCCCTGTATGTATATAGTGAAAATTTAAACAAGAGGGTCATGAAGGCCCTGTATCGCTCACCTGACCTATTGACCTAAAGATCATCAAGATTAACATTCTGACCAAGTTTCATTAAGATATGGTCATAAATGTGGCCTCTAAAGTGTTAAATAGCATTTCCTTTGATTTGACCCGGTGACCTAGGTTTTAACCATACATGATCCATATTCAAACTGAACCTTGAGATCATCAAGATTAACATTCTGACCAAGTTTCATGAAGATACAGTCGTAATTGTGGCCTCTACATTGTTAACAAGCTTTTCCTTTGATTTGATCTGGTGACCTAGTTTTTGATCCTGGATTACCCAATATCAAACTCGTCCAAGACTTTATTGAGGGTAACATTCTGACCAAGTTTAATTAAGATTATGCCCAAATTATGATATCTAGAGTGTTAACAACCTTTTCTTTTGATTTGATCCGGTGACCTAGTTTTTGAACCCAGATGACCCAATATCAAACTTTTCCAAGATTTTATTGAGCAAGATTCATTAAGATTGGGCCACAATTGTGACCTCTAGAGTGTTAACAGTTGAATTGCTGACGACGCCAACGCCGGACGACGACGGACGACGGACACAGGACGATCACAAAAGCTCACCTTGAGCATATTGTGCTCAGGTGAGCTAAAAAATCTTGTGTGAAATTGCTAGCCAGATTTTAAAATAATTTTACACAAATAGTCCTTTTGTAACGCTCTACCAAGATTGTTCAAATTATTTTGATTCGTCAAAAAACATGGCCGCCAGAGGACGTGGTCACTTTTCCCTACATCTACGGAGACATCAGGTGTTGAAAAAAACAACAATTGTGTTCCATGTACTATGTGTAACTTTGTAGGATTCTTAACCATACATGAGGACTTCAAGAAAATTGCTCTGGAAGGGCAGTCTAGTTGTTAATGTAATCCTGGACAATTTAAAATGTTCAATGCGAAAATGTCTCTTGTCTTTGAGACTTGGCTCAAATATCCACCTTTCAGTCTCTTGTTTTTGTGACCTTGCTTCCAAGACAGGTGAAAGTTTGTACCTCTTCGATGTTGTTAGCATTTATGGTGACAGCTTGGTCTGATCTTGCGTTGTTCTTCATGGCTTTAGTTTTGTCATTGTTGTTGAAACTGATATGTGAACATATGGTCGCAAGATCCTTTTCTTGCTGACGGTTCCCAAGAAGGGTTATACCATGACGAATTCAAGGTCTTCTAAGGTTTCATGAAGTGCCTCCTTTGGCATTCGTGGATGTTTGCTTCATAAGCTTGTCTATATTAATTTAGTGTATAGTGGTGAATGTAAGTAGTCATGTTTTACTCCACTGTGTATAGAAATATCTTCTGTTAAGACTTGTTCTACAGATGACAATGGCACTGGAGTCCGTGAATCGCAATTTGATGATCAATATCAGCTTTTTCTGTGATTCAATAGTGGCTGAGAATTATCTATAAAGCTGGGTGGTACAATGCCCAGTATCAATATATAGTAGCTACCAATATATACGACACGTTTGTTATAACATTTTGTAGGTTGTCCCTGTTGTTTATGGTGATATGGTCTACTGGTTTCTGGGTGTTGTCGTCTTGGGAGTTCCATGTCAGTTGTAATGATGTCTTAATGATGAAAAATGATTCCACTGATTTCTAGAAAAGGATGTTATCCTTAATCTATTGCCGTCCATGTTTTCCCAAGATGGTCTCTTTTCCCCCTGCTATCGGTTTGAATCTCCCACGAGAGGAAGAACAAAATTGGATAGCGTGCCGTCTACGGCTACTTGTTGTATATCTACAATATAACAATTGTAGGCTGATATTGGGGAAATAATCCGAGGTCGATACATGTAAGGAAAGTTAGTGCGAGGTCAATACAGGTCAGCAAAGTAAGGCATGAACATATGTCTAAAATTGTAAAAATTCCGTGTACTGTAAATATATAAATAAACGGTTAACGATACCACTTATTAATGGATTTTGAGCATTAAGGATCAACGTATTGATAAATTTCAGACCTGAGCAAGTCTTTTGTAAGCCATCTTGATTCAGTTTATAACCTTCTTTGCACAGACAAACTGGACGATCCTTGTTGTTTACACATATGTCAGAGCACCCGTAGTCTAAACAGAGGTCTGAAAAATAACCAAATATTATAACTGTATGTCCGTAATTTACGAAAGGCCTCTTTCACACTAAGAATGTTAGAAGCTAGCAACATGCAACTTTTACATAAAAGAGTTGTGATAATACAAAAGCAGTTGAAGTAGATGCTATATTATACACTAGAACTTACCGTTCTGAGTTGGCTGAATATATGCAGAATACAGCGCGACTGCCACAAAAGGTTCGCCGCTTGTCCTTTCAAAGGAATCAATAATAGCGCCCGAATTCTTGTTGAAAATAGTGAAAGATCCATTTTTAAAATCAGTTACACCGACCAAGTCCTAAACAGACAAAAGAAATAAATACGTGTATCAGTACTGTTTTTCTCGGTAACTGAAAATGGCAAGATTTACGTTTTGCATTGATATATCATAATGTTTACTAACCGCAAACTATAAAAGGGCCATAGGTCACTCGCATGGCTGTGAAAACTTTCAGCAATGAAATATTTATACTTTGTATGCAAAGAGTGATGGCAGATTATTAAAAGAATTTCAAAGAACACATGGGGAGAATGAAGTTGGGATTAGGGTAGGAGATAACATATTTTGGTAATATTCTCCAGATATTTATGAAAATATCATCATCGCTTGAGAAAAACATTTTTGAAGGTTTTTAGTTCTATCTCCATGTGCTATGGTGAAAGCAAGGCCCATCTAATACGGCCATGCTTTTTTGTTTTAGCTATTCCAGTAAAGAATAACAAGATCATCATTTTTATGAAATCATACTTAATAAACCATTGGTATCAGACGAGGAGGAGTTTTTCTGTTGCCATGACAATCAGATTTTTGCAAGTGTCTACTTCAGGTAATTGAATAGAAGTAGAAGACTACTGCCCAAGGATCAGTACTACGAAGACTTGGCGCAGTTGTTTCAGAGAAGATGTCTGAAATAATTTAAGGATAGATGACGATCTTTGGTCACACCTGCTCAGATATCACATTTCTTATTGCAATTCTACATCCCTAATACCTTTTGCCAACATATTCCTTTTGACTAACCTTGAAAATTGCAACGTCATAGAATTCAGTATGGGACATTCTTCGTATGACTTTTCGTTGTGTTCCATCAAAATTGGCGGTTTCCAGGGTGTCCCGTGAAGAATCTACAAATACAAGTTTGTTCGCTGTTTGGTCAATATCTATACTCCTCGGGAATGCCAAACCAGTTGAAATGATTGTTTGTCTGTCAGTGCCGGAGAGAGACGCCCGCTCTATCTTTATAGTAGACCCAATATCACTCCAGAACATTTGTCTGCAAAAACACAAGCTATGTGACATTCATGGCTGACAGTACATTTGAAGAAGTCGTGTGTTTTGTAACAGCAATAACTGGAAACTGTTTCATTTTCATTGAAGAGAAAACGAGTGCAAAATGCAAAAGAAAAGTCGCAATTGTTTGTTCAATGATGTAGAAAACAGTGTTAGGGATAATTGAATTTGACCTGAGAATTGGTAATTCAGAAGACAAGGTAGTGAGTGTCAATGTAGGATTTGATTATTTGTTTGCAGTATTTACGATAGTTAACATGACAAATGTAACAATTTTGAGTCCACCTTACAATGTTGTTGTTATTATTATTATTATAATTTTATTATTAACAAAAAGTTGCAAAACTACACTTTTATGCTTAAAACATGGTCAGTGAGGTTAGAAATCAACTTACTAATGATCTAAAGGCATATTCTCCTTATTTGTATTCATTTCTGACACAAAGATAATTTCCGAAAAGTCTCACTTAATAAAACAAATCAAAACAAAAATTTTCCGACTACCTACTCTATTTATTTTTTTTATTTTGAGCATGTTACCAGAAACAAAGAATTTTTTAGGCCTTAAGAATGCTTTGAAACGTAATTACTGGCAGACTATTTGTTACGGAAACACATGAGAATTAGTTTTTACTATTGTTTACGATGAAAATCGAAAAGCGTTTGTAACGCTTTACACGGAGTAAACTGTCTCGATTATAAATATCTATATTTAACACCCGTTAAACACTAAAGCTTCCACAGCTCTGAGGCCAGACTATCTATTAACATAATTATTAGGGCCAGAATATTTATTTTCTGTCACCCTCACACTTTTCTTAATTTTGTAATGCTCGTGTCCTAAATTTAATATATAAAGGGTCTCCAGTGGCCGTTGTTTCTGTTCGTGGGCTTCAAATTGCTCCCCCCCCCCCCCCCCCCCCCCCCGCCTCCTCTCTTAAATTTGAAGGTTCAAATCCTGACACTAGTCTTTTTTCATTTGAAATAGCCATCTGGTTGTCTTGCGAAATGTTGGTGCAAGTCCTATAAAACATCAAACAAACTGTAATCATAGACGATATGTTTGTTCAACGCATTTTTTTTTTTTTGCATTCAATGTGTCAGTGCGGAGAGATACTTAGCCATCAAAGAGAAGTTACTTGTGAACAGGATCCACTGCTAAGGCATATGGCTTTTCCAGGTCATCATCGACGAGGATTTTGTACGTATCTTCCTTACTTCCAGACTGGACTACGATCCACCCAAACAAAGGATCTGTCCAGTATACATTGTTCGAAACCCAGTCTACTGCCAGGCGGGCTGAATATCGTGATACACCATCATGTATCAGTTTCAATGACATATTTGTAAAATTTTCCTTCCAGTTGAAATTTTTGATGGCATAGATAGCAGCCGTGTTTGCGTCTAAGATGTACAAACGACTTCTGGCATAGTCAGCATCCAAACTCAGCAGCCTCGTATTAAAACTGGTTAGTCCTAAACTGTATATGACTCCACCAGACTTTAGATCATACAGGTTTCCTGCTATCAAGTTAATGTGCACTTTCCGGGTATCAAAAATATTGTTCATCAAAGAACTTAGGATAACACTGTCTTCGTATTCAGTACCTAAAATGGAAGCAATAAACAGCGTTTTAAACCTTGTGTGGAAGGTGTCATATGAACGTAACAAGACGGTTGAAATTTCATACTTAAGCATGTTTTAAATAAATACAGGACTAGACAGATGTTCGTACATTCGACATACTATTCAGACTTCAAGCAACTGGCGTAAGTAAACGAAATGAAAAGAAATCTTAAATATAACACAAAAAAATGTATTTTAAATCGTGAAATATGTTAAATCAAACAAGTGAATGAAGTATTGCCATGCAATACAAAGTCCCCTACTGGAAGGCACCTAATTTTCTCTACTGCAGTATAACATAATGAACTGATATCTGTCAATGATGTATAAACAATATTGTACTATATATACAATATGTTATAACAACACGCTTGGATTAAAATGTGCATATATAAAAACCCACAGTTGTTTTTATATTGAAATATTTTTACAGATTCTAAAAAGTTATCATATAAGTTATTTATAGTACCAACAAAGGGAAATTAATCTTAAATAAAAAAAAAAAAAATTCTATATAATATAAGTCCACAAGAAACTCTTTACCAGGTAGAGATAGGTCAAAATAAAGCTAAAAATTGGATGTAACATGCATGTTGTACCACAGAAAAGTGGTCTCGATTTTTCTCTACGGCCAGTAATAAAAAAGTTACAATAAAATCTATTCATAGTAATAACAAAGGGACGTAATTCTAAAAACAAGGGTGCCTCATGGTGGTGAACATTTGGTCCAAGTTACATCAAAATCCCTCAATGCATGAAGAAGAAATGCTCCGGACAAAGTCATTCTTGAATTTGACCTTTGACCTCTAAATATGACTTTGACCTTAGACCTAGGGACCTGGTTCTTGCGCATGACAATCCGTCTTCTGTTGGTGAACATTTGTGCCAAGTTACATCAAAATCCTTCCATGCATGAAGAAGAAATGCTCCAGACAAAGTAATTCTTGTGTCTGACCTTTGGTCTCTTAAGTGTGACCTTGACATTAGACCCTGGCCTGGGTTTTGCGCATAACATGTTGTCTCATCCAGGGGAATATTTGTGCCAACTGATATCTAAATCCTGTTTTGCATGACAAAGTTATAGACTGGACAGGAAAAAAATCCTACTGACCTTTGATCTCAAAGTGTGACCTTGACCTTTAAGCTAGGGTACTGGGTGTTGCGCAAGACACGTCAACTCATCATGGGGAACATTTATGCCAAGTAATATTGTAATCCCTTGATGGATGACAGAGTTCTGGATCGGACAGGAAAAAAACCTTATTGATCTGACCTCCAACTGTGACCTTGACCTTTCAGCTAAGGGTCCGGGATTTGCGCATGACACGTCGTCTCATCATGGGGAACATTTGTGCCAAGTAATATTAAAATCCCTTAATGAATGTCAGAGTTATGGACCGGACACGAAACAGACCCTGTTCATGCTATGTTAACATCTGACTGCTAAGTGTGACCTTGACCTTTGAGCTAGGGGTCTGAAAGTTGTGCACGACACATCGTCTTATTATGAGGTACATTTGTGCCAAGTAATATTAAAATCCCTTCAAGATGGCAGAGTTATGGACCGGACAGGAAAAAAGCCCTGTTGAACTTTGACCTCCAGTTGTGACCTTGACCTTTAAGCTAGGGGTCTAGGTTTTGCGCATAACATGTCGTCTCATCATGGGGAACATTTGTGCCAAGTAATATTAAAATCCCTTCATGGATGGCAGAGTTATGGACCGGACAGGGAAAAAGACCTGTTGACCTTTGACCTCCAATTGTGACCTTGACCTCTGAGCTAGGGGTCCGGGTTTTGCGCATGACACGTCGTCTCATCATGGGGAACATTTGTGCCAAGTAATATTAAAATCCCTTCATGGATGGGAGAGTTATGGACCGGACAGGAAAAAAGCCCTGTTGACCTTTGACCTCCAATCGTGACCTTGACCTTTGAGCTAGGGGTCCGGGTTTTGCGCATGACACGTCGTCTCATCATGGGGAACATTTGTGCCAAGTAATATTAAAATCCCTTCATGGATGACAGAGTTATGGATCGGACACGAAATTGCGGACGGACGGGCGGACGGACGGACGGAATGACGGAAAAGCGCATTCCTATAGTCCCCAAAACTGGTTTTCAACCAGTAGGGGACTAATAATGTAAGAATAAAAGCAATATGGATAAAATTACATAACAATGAATTTAAAACAAGAGGACGAAGATGGTCCTAGGTCGCTCTCCTGAGTAACATACCAAACAGTTTGAGCTAGTTACCCAATTTTTGATATCACAAGACCCAGTTTCAAACTCTTCTGAGTTTTCAAGGAGATAAACGTTCTGACCAAGTTTCATAAAGATTGGAGCAAAAATGTGGCATCTAGAGTGTAAACAAGATTTTTCTTCAATTTGGCTTAGTGACCTAGTTTTCAGTCTAACCTGGCCCAATTTTAAAACCGTTTGAGACTTCATAAAGACAAATAATCTAAACAATTTTCATTAAGATTGGACAAAAAATGTGGCCTCTTGAGTGTAAACAAGCATTTTCTTTGATTTGACCTAGTGACCAAATTTTAAACCCAACATAAATCAGATTAAAACTCTTCTAATATTTTATCAAACCAAACATTCTGACAAAGTTTCGTGAAGATTGGAGCAAAAAGCTTCTTTTGATTTGACCTAGCTAGTGTCCTTGTTTTTGATCCCATGTGACGCAGATTTAAAATCGTCTAAGGCATTATGTTTATAAACATTCTCACCAAGTTTTATGAAGATTGAATAAAAAATCTAGCTTTTTTCTATTTGACCTGGTGACCTAGTTTTTGACTCCACGTGACCCAGACAAAAATTGATCCCAGACGTTTTAGAGACAAACATTCTGATCAAGTTTCGTACACATCGAATGAAAAATGCAGCCCTTACTTCATACACAAGGTTTTTCTTTGATTTGATCAGGTGACCTAGTTTTTTACACCAGATAACTCATATTCAATACTGACCTAGATTTTATCAAGAAGATCATTCTGATAAAATTTCATCAATATCCAGTCAAAAATGCAGCCCCAATTGCACACACACAGTTTTTCTTTGATTTGGCCAGGTGAAATAGTTTTTGACTCCAAACGACTCATATTCAAATCTGACCTAGAATTCACCAAGGCAAACATTCTTATCAATTATCATGAGTTTAAAACTTAAAATGTGGTCTCTAGAGTGTTCACAAGATTTTCCTTTGATCTGGCCTAGTGACCTAGTTTTTGACTCCACATGACCCAGATAAAAACTTGGCTTAGTGATCTTCAAGATAAATATTCTGACTAAGTTTCATGAAGATAGGGTCATAAATGTGGCCTCTAGAGTGTTGACAAACTTTTACTTTGATTTGACTGGGTGACTTAGTTTTTGACCCCACATGACCTAGATTCAAATTTGACATAAAGGTCATCAAGACAAATATTCTGACTACTTCTCATGAGTTTCAAACATAAACCATGGTCCGTAGAGTGTTAACAAGATTTGCCTTTGATCTGGCCTAGTGACCTAGTTTTTGACCCCACATGACCCAGAATCGAATTTGCCTAAAGATCATCAAGATAAACATTCTACCAAGTTTCATGAAGATAGGGTCATAAATGTGGCCTCTGGGAGTGTTAACAAGCTTTTCCTTTGATTTGACCGTATGTCCTAGTTTTCCCCCAACATGACCCAGATTCGAACATGACGTAGAGATCATCAAGACAAACATTTTGACTAATTCTCATGAGTTTCAAACTTAAACTGTGAACTCTAGAGTGTTAACAAGAGTTTCCTTTGATCTGGCCTACAGACGCCGGACAATGACCGGTCACAAAAACTCGCTCAGGTGAGCTAAAATGGTCTGAACTTAATATGAACCCAGGGTAGAGTGCATGGAAGGCAGACCGCTAACCACTACACCATCGTACCACCGGTCATATATGTAGATTTTTTAGTTATTAATATTGCCTGTACTAAAGAAAATTGGCGAAGATTAATGAGTGCCAGGCAATATTGTATTAACATCAGTACTTTTACACTGCTCTCACGTCCTTTTAACAATGATAAGTGGTTTTAAGTGAGTTAGATATCAACTGTTATACATATATTAAGGCAATTGGTCGTTCCGTGACAAAACCTGTATTAGTGACAAAAAAATCAAGTTTGAGATAACAAAATATTCTTGAAGAGCATTATTTGACCTCTCAAATCTGAACGTTTAAGTGAGTCCCCGAAGGCATTTGACGTCGTTGTTTCAAATTTCAAACTTTATTTTCCAACTTAGGTTTATTACTATATTATTATACCAGATTTATATAGCTATATGTAAAGCGCCTTTGAACATGTTTATCAATTTTATGACTTTGCAGAATGTTTACCAAGCGAATTTGTACCATAAGAACAACGCACGAAATATCAGTGGTTATATACTCATTCTATGAAGTAAATCAATTCGTTTCTTTAATTTTTGCAGATCTTTTCAAATTCGGGGTTCGGAAAGAGTTCCATAAGTTACTACCACAAGTTTTTTCAAAACAATTAAAAGTCTCGTTCCTTTGGCAAAGGATTTATGTCGTCTCGTAAATCCGAAAACACTAGAAAATGCTACACAATGCTACATATCTCAGTTTAGTGGACGCAACTTGACCCCGATGGTTGACCTTTGTATTATAATACATAATTAGATACAACCTATTATTGAAAAGGTGTGTACGTAAAACACTTCAGCTCCTTGCATTCATAAATTTAAAATTGACGGCAACCCTAGGCACCCCATATTTCTACAATGAAATGATCGATATGAATAATCAGCCTAAGGTCAACCATCGCGGTCAAATTGCGACTACTATATAATAAGTGGATTTCTTGGACTAGACAGATAAACAGAGATAAAATATATCCAGCTTTTGATTTCCATGTTGTATTTTGATTCAAAGCGGAAGTCACCTTCCGTCATTGACCAAGCATTTTTTGTTTTGATCTGGATACATGATCTTTCGGAATCCAAAAATCCGTTCGATAGTAAAAATCATAATTTCTTTACGGAAACTTCGTGGCTCCTCAGTTCAGAAAAAAAAACTTTCACAACAGAAATCATTCAAAGATCCACCCAGGATACCGACTGATATCATTTAAGATCGTTAGTGCTTGATGTACTAGGATTTGCCGGATTTTTCAGAATTTCCAAGGCTAGGTGGCGTCACAGTTAATGCCATGAACAGCCTGTGTATAAAAGAAATTAAGCATTTCCTCGAACTTGTGAGAGACTATCCGAATGTAATTCATCATAAGCAGACAGTAATATAAGTCATATATTAGTTATTGTATTGCACTTATTCAAATTTACCAAGTTGCATCTATAAACATTTCTTAGAAATATGGTTTGCGACGGATGTTAATTATATATACTTACAATAATCCGTGTTTGCGCTGCTTCTCAATGGAGAAAATTAGGTGTCTACATTATGTTTAATTCCGTAAAAAAAAGCTCATGTAAATTCCGACTTACACCTAATTAGTATATTTGCTTAATAGTATTGTAGGATTTATGTACCACATGTTTTATGTATTCTATATCAATGCTAAAAGCTAAAGTTAAATCATAATGATGTTTGTATTTCTTAAGAATGACAGTTACCTTTTTTTTTTATCCTGCAATGTCAGTTATTATCTTGCACGTTTTCTCCCATGTTTATGCATGTATCTTTTTGTTATTTCATATTTCCAAGGAGTACATTGCACTTTAAGTAAATTGTCACCATTTATTAACTTTACTCCATCCATTTATCTGTATTTTGTGTGAATGTTAACTTCCTAAAACTTTTCCTGAAATTTATGGAGGCTGCCATGTTGTTTACTGCAGTGTGTAGAAATACATCCATTTTCATATTCTAATGCAGCATATTTGTATCATTTTGTGTAATGTTCATTGATAGGATGTTAGAAACATATTTTAATCATTAACTGTCACTGAAACTTTACATTATTGTTCATTTTTGTGAAAGAAGTGCGTACTATTTGTTAGGTCATTCGCGGTGTAAATTTGGAACTTTCAGTCACCGGAATTCTCCATTTTATTGAATCAATTACATTTTATCTACCCAAATGTTACTCATCATTTGATTTAATACCATAAAAGATATATTGTCTTTGTGTATTATTGCTCACATTTTATTGTATGTCGTATTATTCGTAATTTTACTTGGAGATTCCGCTTAGCGTATTTTAGGATGAGATTTCCTACCCAACTCTGATTGGCTTAGAAAATTCCTATGTGCAATCTGATTGGATGAGACATCTCTCCCAAATTCCTAAACGGGTCAAAGCTTATAAATAGAGCGATCTGCCTCACTTTGGAAGAACAGTTGCGAAGGCGCCATTATTCAAATCATTATTGGTCAAAACAACTAACGTACAATTCCTAAATCCAAATTTTAGTAAGTATTTAGGAATCTTTCCTAAATATCGGTTATCCAATCTTAGGTTCATTGAATTAGTATTATATAAATACAAGTATAGGTATACTTGTATACGAACTAGTTTTTAGTACGAACTTTAGGAAATAAAATCCTAAACTTAGGATTTTATCTTAGTTTTTTAAGAATACGGTTTAATATATTTACTTAGGCAACTGTCCCCATTTGAGAGCCGGCGCACTTCATGAATATGATTATTTTTAGGATTTAGGATTGCTATTAAGTATTTGTATGTTATATTTATATCAGTTACAATGCATTATTGCATTTAATACAGAGTATTAAAACTGATATCGTTGTCGTCTTCTATATCGAAGTAATACTACTGCTGGTGTATTGAAACTCCAGTAGTCCTGTATATTGTAGTGTATTTCATCAAGGCATCCTGACCCCCCTGGCTGAAGTACGCTACAAACTGGTGTCAGAAGTACGGTATTGATGCCAGAACATACTGTTTAACGAACACACAGTCCTAATTTTATGGTCACAATTCAAGGACAGCTGTACCTCATTATTGCAAAACAATTTATTTCTTTTCAACAATCAACCAGTGACGTACGTCAATGATGGCTTCACCAGATCCCGAAGTCACATTTCAGGCACCATCTAATGTAGTAAGAGGTGACCCGGAAGACGAACTCCAGGTAGAAAATAAATAGTCTTTCTGATGGCGATATGAGTGACAGAGGGAGTGTAACTGTTTCTGTCAACAGTCAACAATTACCTGAAGGCAGACGATATCTCCATCAACGGGATGGTAATAGAACTAATAATCACTGTGGTGACTATGTTCCACTACCACCTCCGCATCACAGTATAACACACACAATTAAACCTGACACATATGATGGTTCACAGAGTTTTGAGCAATACCTTTCTCATTTTGAGGATTGCTCTGAACTAGCTTGCTGGTCTTTACATACACGTGTTCTAACCTTGTCTGCCAGCTTACGTGGGCCGGCTCGAACCTACTACATGACTCTATCAGTGAGTGAGCGCAGAAACTACGACACCCTTATTGCTAGGTTACAAGATAGGTTTGGTCATTTAAAGTATCAAGCTTTGTGGCTGCAAAAACTAGACAACAGAAAACGTCAAAAGGGTGAAAGTGTTGCATCTTTAGGAGACGATTTAAGACAGCTGGCACAAAAGGCTCACTCAGATCTTGGAGCTAGAGCACAAGAGAAGCTAGCACTAAATCAATTTTATAAATCATTGTCTACCGACATGAAGTGCCGGTGTGTTGACAATGAGTGTACTACGGTCAATGAGGCTGTAACTGTAGTAGAACGTTATGAAAGCATTTTAGGAATTCAGAATGCAGCCCCCATTAGAGCTCTTGATATTAATTCAAAGCAGAAATCAGAAACTGAAGAACTTAAAACAATGATTAAAAAGCTAGAGGAAAAGTTAGAAAAGATTGAGCGCACCTGCAGTAGTAACTCAACTCAGACCTCTAGCAGCAACGCTAGACAGTGTTTCGGTTGCAACTCTGCAAATCATTTATGGAGAAACTGTCCCCTTAACACTACCACTGACCGAAATAACACTTTCCGTAACAGACAAAATTTCCGTCGCTCTGAAAATTCTCAACGTTACCAGAACCGTAATAATCAAAGTACTGAGAGGCTGACTTCTAAGCAAGGGGAGTCACAGGGTCTCTCTACTAGCTTTCAGGAAAACTAGATGTGGCTGATTCTGCGGGCAAAGAATCAGCAACAGTCAAAGAGCCCAAACAAAGTACCGAGATTCATACTGCTCGAGCAGGTTCGGACCTAAATAAATTTGATAATGGTTTTTATACTACATGTTACGTCAATTCTGTTGCTGTAGATTTTCTTGTCGACTGTGGAGCGACATCCTCCCTTATTTCAAAGAAAAAACTCTTTGAAATTGATCCTCATGAAACTTTATTTCCTGTTTCACCAGTTACACAGACCTTACATGCAGTAAATGGTGAAGAAATGTCTGTATGGGGTAGCGTTGACCTTATTGTTAAACTTGGAGATCAACGCTATGACATAACATTCATTATCTGTGACATGGATACTGGGGGTATCCTGGGGCAAGACTTCCTAAAGCGGAATGTTGATAGCATCAACTACAAGCAAAACTGTCTCCAGATGGGGAACAATATTGTACCTCTTTGGAGTGGTGGTAAGGCATTCCAGATTTGCAGGGTAGAAGTGAAGGATACTATACGCCTGCCTGGTCAATCTAGGATGTGGATTCCCGTAAAAATTCCACATTCTGAACATCTCAGTGAAAACGGATTCCTTGAGCCGTCTACTAATGTAATGGCAAAAAATGAAGTCATTTTAATGAGTGGAGTTGTTAAAACAGAGAAAGAGGTTGTTGTTAATGTCGTAAATTACGGCCAAACTTCAACAACCTTATATAAGAACATGAACACTGGTACATGTGAATCCTATTTTGAAGAACAGAATCGAAACTCAGCTAGGGTAGCTCACGTGACTGAAACAAACGCAGAATCAACCTTACCAGACCATTTAAAAGATCTATATGAACGAAGTTCTAAAGATCTTAATGAAACTGAGAAGCAAGGTTTGGTTAAGCTACTGTGTAAATATTCAAGTACCTTTTCCAAATCTCAAGAGGATATAGGTTTAACTGACATAGTTCAACACTCTATCAATACTAAAGATGCTCTGCCTATTCGTCAGCCGCCACGTCGTCTACCTTCAGGTAAGCGGGCAACAGAGAAGGAGGAAGTCAACAAAATGCTTGAGAGAGGTATTATAGAACCCTCTAACAGCGCTTGGGCTTCCCCTGTTGTTCTTGTTACTAAGAAGGACGGCAGCCCCCGTTTCTGTATCGACTATAGAAAGGTCAATGACATAACGGTCAAGGACGCCTATCCGTTGCCTAGGGTGGATGACTGCATCGATGCTTTATCAGGTGCCAAATATTTTAGTTCACTTGACCTCAATAGTGGGTATTGGCAAGTTGGTATGAAGCCAGAGGATAAAGAAAAGACAGCCTTTGCTACAACGGTCGTTCTTTTCCAGTTCACTGTTATGAGTTTTGGTTTAGCCAATGCCCCTTCTACATTCGAGCGGCTTATGGAAAATGTCTTGCGAGGTCTTCAATGGGAAGAGTGCCTGCTTTATATGGACGACATTATAGTTCCAAGTAACACCGTCACTGAGGGTCTCGTAAGACTAGAGCACATACAGTTGAATATCGTTACCTCGATATCGGTTAGCTCGATACTCCGGTTAGCACGATGTGTTTGAGTCGGTCCCGATTTTTCCCTATTTATCTTAATGTAACTATTTATCATTACCTCGATATGATTAGCTCGATATTTTGTTTAGCTCGATGAGATTTTTCAGTCCCGTCAACTTACCTATACTGTTTTTACACCTGGTTTTGTCGATATCACAGATTGTCAAAAAAAATCAATGTTATTTGTAAGGTGTAAAAATCAACCTATTGTTGTCCGGCGATGTATTAATCATATTCAAGTCACTTTGTGTGTTTGTTTTGTTTGTTATTTAATCTTTAATCCAATTTTAATGTCAGGAAGTTATTTAACTCCTAATGATTAGTCTTATGAAACAAAGCAGTATAAAATAAAAATTATTTTTATAACTCTTTGTATAAAAGCAGGAAAGCTATTTTCCAATTTAACAACTAATTTGGATGAAATATTTTTTTTGACTTAGTAAAAATCTGCCATTTAGGATTGAGTAACAGTATGCGTATTTAACAGGCAACTTTTCGTTATCGAAGCACAGTCAAAATGACTACTCAACTAGGAACATAATCGCTGCATTCAGACTTGTTTAGGGAAGGAATAAAAATGTTAATATTTAAATGTATATTTTGAAAAATTAAAAAGTTGTATGTATGTATTTAATTAAGATGTTTTATTTGTCAATAAGATTAAAATCGTATTTTCGTTTTATATTATTTCTTTCCCCTTTCAAACCCTTTGGAAAGAATACTGGATATAATGATAACAAAGACGTCCGACAAAAGTACAAAGTAGTCTCAGATATCGTCGATATCGTTACGTCGAACTTCGGATACGTCGATGCAAATTTTACAGTCCCTTGAATATCGAGGTAACGGTATTCGACTGTATTTCAAAGGCTCAAAGAAACTAATCTTAAACTTAAGCCATCTAAATGTATTCTGTTTCAGAAACAAGTTAAATTCTTGGGTCATTTAGTCTCTGAATCTGGTATAGCTACCGATCCAGATAAGATTTCGGCTGTGCAAAATTGGCAGAGACCTAAGAATGCCAGGGATGTCAAAAGCTTCTTAGGCCTTTGCTCATATTATCGCCGTTTTGTTGAGGGCTTCGCAAAGATTGCCAAGCCCTTACACAAAGTCGCTGAGAAATCTGCCAAATTTATATGGACCGATGAGTGTGAACAAGCCTTTAAAACCTTAAAACAAGCTCTAGTGTCATCACCAATTTTAGGATATCCTGTACCTGGATCACAATTCATTCTTGATACAGATGCTAGCCACGTATCCACAGGTTCTGTACTTCCACAGGTTCAAAATGGCAGAGCGGTTGTCATTGCCTACTTTAGTAAAACCCTAAACAAGCACGAAATGGCGTATTGTGTCACTCGAAAAGAGCTTTTGGCTGTTGTGCACGCGCTTAATGCCTTTCATCATTACATATATGGCCAGAACATTGTCCTTCGAACTGATAACGCAGCAGTTAGCTGGATGAAAAATCTCAAACAACAACTGGACAAGTAGCAAGATGGCTCGAAGTTCTAGGTACTTATGACTTGACAGTGAAGCATCGACCTGGTATACAGCACAGGAATGCTGATGCATTATCCAGGGCACCCTGTTCCAAATGTGCCAAGCAACAGAGTAATAATGAAGTACTTGATGGAACCAATGACATTGTACCAGATGTCTCTGCGACAAGAATTAATCCTGATGATCAGTCCCTGAATATAGACATCTGTGCTGTCCAAAAGCTAAACAGCACTGAAGAAGATGTCTGTAATTCCATTCACTTCTCACGAGCTGTAACAAGAAGCCAAAAAGCACCATTTCATGAATCACTTTGCTCATTGCCTGGGTGGAGCCCAAGTGAGATCTCCGATCAGCAAAAAGCTGATCCGGAGCTCAATTCTATCATGCAAACCTTAGAAAACTCTTCTGGTAGACCTAGATGGCAAGATATAAGCTCACAAACCTCTTCAGCAAAATCACTCTGGAGAATGTGGGACCGTCTATCTTTAGAAAATGGTGTCCTAGTCAGAACATGGCATGCCGATGTCAAACATCGTCATAAACAGATTGTAGTTCCAAAACTAAGATGTGCTGAAGTTATTCACTATATGCACGATGTTCCTACAGCTGGCCATCTTGGTGCTGAGAAGACTCTGGAGAAAATACGCCAAACTTTCTATTGGTCTGGCATGAAACAGGATGTTCAGGCCTACTGTAAACGATGTAATCAATGTGCATCTAGAAAGCCAGCAAAGCCAAACAGGTCCCCTTTAGGTTCATCTTATGTCTCAGAACCTCTAGAAAAATGTTCTGTAGATATTTTCGGACCTCTACCCAAAACAAGCTCTGGCAACTCTTATGTCCTAGTTATCTGTGACTGTTTTACTAGATGGACAGAAGCAGTTGCCCTGCCTAACCAGGAAGCATCTACAATAGCAAAAGCTTTTGTTGACCATTATGTGTCTCGGTTCGGTGTACCTTTGACTATTCACAGCGATCAGGGTCGTAATTTTACATCAAAACTTTTCAGTGATATGTGTGAACTCCTACATATACATCACACAAAGAGCACGCCAATGCATCCGCAATCCAATGGTACTGTTGAGAGAT
The DNA here is from genome assembly GCF_021730395.1 of Mercenaria mercenaria. Lineage (NCBI taxonomy): Eukaryota > Metazoa > Mollusca > Bivalvia > Venerida > Veneridae > Mercenaria > Mercenaria mercenaria. The sequence goes on from NW_026463824.1 coordinate 63,988, forward strand.
TTAACCGTACTCTTGCTGCTATGCTGACCATGTACTGTGCTGATAATCAGCGGTCATGGGACCAGTATCTCCCACAGGTCATGATGGCCTACCGATCTTCCAAAAACTCGACCACTGGTCAAACACCAAACAAAATGGTGTTTGGGCGTGAAGTAGTTTTACCGTTACAGGCCTGCATTGGTCTGCCGCCATCAGAAAACGTCCCTGATGATATCAAGGTGTCACCAGAGAATTATGTAACAGAACTTCAAGAAAATCTTAGTGTTATACACAATAAGGCCCGTGAAGTTCTCAAAACCAATGCCATATACCGTAAACGCCATTACGATCTTTTTGCAAAAAGAAGGTCATTTAAACCCGGAGATCTTGTATGGGTTCATGACCCAACACGACGTCCAGGTGTATGCAGCAAGCTATCCGTCCGTTGGAAAGGTCCGTGTGTAATCGTAAACAAAATTGACGACTTGGTTTATCTAGTTAAACGGTCAGCAAAAGCACCAGCCTCGCCGCTGCATGTTGACCGCCTCATGAAGTACGTTGGCTCTCAGCTCCCCTCATGGATAAAGAAAGAACTGCCTAGTAATGATGCTCATTCGCAGTAAATTTTTAACAAAGCAACAGAATGTCAAGGAAATGTGGTTGTCTGCATCTAGTTTAGCTGATGTTGGTGGCTGGTCCATCCGACAGTGTCTGTGCAACTTTTAATTCGAACCGAGAGATCTCTCATTTGAGTAATGAAGGTGAACTGATCACTCACCAGCGATTTACTCCTTGGCGTCGTGTAAAATCAACGAAGAGATGCAGTTAGGTTACCTTGACATGTTTTTGCTTCACCACTGATGTCTTCTGTTGGATATTCATCTTTAGTTATCTGAGGGTTGAGTCTGCATGTCTTTTATATAATAAATCTAGTCTTAACTTTTTACTTAATCTTTGCATTTCTTTACACAGGAATGAACTGTGGTGACATAAGAAAAGTGAAGTCAACCTTAGGCACATTCAGCTGCCAAGAGTGCCCATCAATCTTCCTGTCGAAAAATGACTTGAAAAAGCATAAGAAGACAGCTAAGCATGACCTTGATCTTGATCGTGTTATCTGCGCATTCTGTGTGCAGAAAGAACCGAAGGAGTTCCGGCGTGTGGGCGATCTTCGCTTTCACATTAAAACAAAACATGCAATAGAGCTCCTGGACGCTCCAGAGGGACTGTTTACCACACGTACAGTCTTCTATTTCGCTCTGGAGCCACTGAATTATCTCAAGGAACACAGAGCGGAAAAGTTCGATGACCCGGCTGCAGTGTATGCAAGGCAACTTGTGACCCGGTGGTGTACTGGCAGGACACCTGGTGTGTCCAAATGGTTAGCTGGGTGGGAACTGGCGAAAGGATCTCCAAACACGGGCGAAAAGAGACCCTCAACGGCCTTGGAGTTGATAGATGTTTGTATTGCTCCCAAGGAAATCAAAGCTCACTTCAGCCTAGGGGAAACATACTTAATGGCAAAGGTGGACCTTTCAATCTCGGAGGATTTTCGAGGGATGGACAGCCTCTCACGAAGGCAGAGGGCAATCCAATGTTCAACTGAAATTCCAAGTGGTTCTTGGAAGGTGCTTAACAACCCTGAGACCAAAGCTGAGAGTGCTGCCCTCCTTGGTATCCAGGAACATTACATTTATGTCCTTTTACATAAGCCCAAGCCAAGTTTTCATGCTAAAGTTCAAAAAGTGTCTGAGACTCAGACTCATGTCTCTCCATCAGAAGCACCGGATGCGCCAAGTACACAACCGGCCAGCCCAGAGGGAGCTAATGACGACCTCATGCAGGAAGTAATGAAATCGTGTGGTATACTTCTACCGTTTTCACCAATACCATCACCACCACCAATTCACCTGGGCCCTGCTGATAAAGGCACTTCCAACGACACAGAAGACCCCTTTCCACAGGTGACAGTGCTCTCCACATCTGTCAGTTTATCTCCAGCTCTCCCTGATGTCATGACATCCTTTCCAGATGCTAGTGTATCTACACCTGTAGCTGTGCTTCCATCAAACAAGTCAACTCCACCTCCAGAGGTACCTACTGTTGAAGTGGTCCCTCCACCACCAGCTGTATCCAGTGATGAAGTGGTCTCCCCGCCTCCAGCTGTAAGCTCTTGCAGCTCTTATGTTGAAGTGGTTCCTCCAGCAAACACATCACAGGAAAATTGCCCTTCAGTTGTCAGCATGTCTACTGTTTCACAAGTAATGACTTCAAGTGCAATTGACTCTTTACCACTGCTCAGCTGCAGCAGTAACTCACACTCGCTTTTCACTGGTACCACTCCCGTTTACTGCTGCTCAAGTGTTGCACCTACTCCGACTTATGAGCCGACTATGATTGGTGGTCAGAGGCCGTCTGAAGTCATCTACAAACCAACACCTATACTCTCACTCGACATAGTTAGACAGAGAGCTAGAACTTTGCTGACAAAGGGTTGTATGCCCTTACTTCCACCAGCACGCCGTGACTGGAATGTCATACCAGACCAGAGCATCCAACTCTGTCCTGGTCTGTTATGGCCTCCTGCTAACTGGAAATCAATGCTGGCAGACTAAAGGTCATTAGCAGTCGAATTTGCTGCCCTCACTCTTTTGCGCCGGACAGGTACCACCAGTTTCTTCCCAGACCGATTTCCACTTGTTCACCAGTATAACTTTCTGGTTCTTCCTGGAAGTGGGCCTTATAAGACCGATATCAGAGGGAAGGCCCGTGTTTACAATTACGAAGCTGTATCCCG